>NC_036851.1:4234127-4377326 GCF_002910315.2 Salvelinus sp. IW2-2015 | reverse complement strand
TCAAATCAAACATTATTTGCCACATGCGCTGACTACAACAGGTGTAGACCTTCCGTGAATTGCTTAACCAACAATGTACACTGCTCAAAAAAATAAAGGAACACTTAAACAACACAATGTAACTCCAAGTCAATCACACTTCTGTGAAATCAAACTGTCCACTTAGGAAGCAACACTGATTGACAATACATTTCACATGCTGTTGTGCAAATGGAATAGACAAAAGGTGGAAATTATAGGCAATTAGCAAGACACCCCCAATAAAGGAGTGGTTCTGCAGGTGGTGACCACAGACCACTTCTCAGTTCCTATGCTTCTGGCTGATGTTTTGGTCACTTTTGAATGCTGGCGGTGCTTTCACTCTAGTGGTAGCATGAGACGGAGCGTGCTCCTCCTCAGGAGGTAGCGGTCCTGCTGCTGGGTTGTTGCCCTCCTACGACCTCCTCCACGTCTCCTGATGTACTGACCTGTCTCCTGGTAGCGCCTCATGCTCTGGACACTACGCTTACAGACACAGCAAACTTCTTGCCACAGCTCGCATTGATGTGCCATCCTGGATGAGCTGCACTAACAGAGCCACTTGTGTGGGTTGTAGACTCCGTCTCATGCTACCACTAGAGTGAAAGCACCGCCAGCATTCAAAGTGACCAAAAAATCAGCCAGGAAGCATAGGAACTGAGAAGTGGTCTGTGGTCACCACCTGCAGAACCACTCCTTTATTGGGGTGTCTTGCTAATTGCCTATAATTTCCACCTTTTGTCTATTCCATTTGCACAACAGCATGTGAAATGTATTGTCAATCAGTGTTGCTTCCTAAGTGGACAGTTGATTTCACAGAAGTGTGATTGACCTTGAGTTACATTGTGTTGTTTAAGTGTTCCCTTTATTTTTTTTGAGCAGTGTAGTTCAAGAAAGAGTTAAGAAATATTTACCAAATAAACTAAAGTAAAAACGAATAAGTAACACAATAAAATAACAATAACGAGCTAGAGTTGAAGTCGGAGGTTTACATACACCTTAGCCAAATACATTTAAACTCAGTTTTTCACAATTCCTGACATTTAATCGATAAAAAATCCCTGTCTTAGGTCAGTTCGATCACCACCTTATTTTAAGACTGTGAAATGTCAGAATAATAGTAGAGAGAATGATTATTTCAGCTTTTATTTATTCATCACATTCCAGTGGGTCAGAAGTTCACATACACTCAATTAGTATTGGTAGCATTGCTTTAAATTGTTTAACTTGGGTCAAACGTTTCGGGTAGCCTTCCACAAGGTTCCCATAATAAGTTGGGTGAATTTTGTCCCATTCATGCTGACAAAGCTGGTGTAACCGAGTCAGGTTTGTAGGCCTCCTTGTCGCACACGCTTTTTCAGTTCTGCCCACAAATGTTCTATGGAATTGAGGTCAGGGCTTTGTGATGGCCACTCCAATACCTTGACTTTATTGTCCTTAAGCCATTTTTGCAGAGATGGATCGAGGGATAATAAGTAAGAGAGGAAAGAAAGAGAGATGGCCCATCCAGAGACAGGGCTAGATGTCAACTCTCATAAAATCACAACAATCATGTTCACTCACGGAGTGGCTTTTTGAACGCCATCCAAAAACCATCCCGTCTGGACTCTAACTTGGCAGTGGCTGATTCTCGTTTTCATATGAATGGATGTTGTCTCTAACAAAAAAGCTAAATTGTTTATTTGTTACCACAAATCAACATGTTTGTTTTACCACAATCATCATCAGTGCCTGATGAAGGATTATTTCGGTCGGCACCCAGAACCTAATCTCACGTGTGCGATAGCCAGCTACTCGATGCAATGGTATAAACAGTCTATCACAAGAGACTAGATTAGGGATAGCTGTTATTATATAGCCTCATCATTAAGCCATACATGGAATGACAACGATAGAAGAGTTGGCAACAGCACATAGGTGTATGGAATGAGACTAGTCATGACTTCACTTCCCAAACGATGTACATTTGTATCTGAAGTAGCTCTAGTCTCTCTGTCCGTGTGTCTTTCTGAAGTAGCATACAGTAGCTGTTGTCTAATCCTTGTCCTGTCTGTGTGTCTTGGTGTGTTGGCCAAAACCTATGCCTCTTGTCTGCGTGTTCCCTCTCTCTGTGTGTGTCTGTGTGTGTCCTGTCCGTGTGTGTCTGTATCTTGGCCCACTTGGCCCACTTGGCCCAGTCTTACCTGCAGATGGCTGTGTCTGCGGGCGGCCTCTGCCATTTCCCACTGGCTGAGGGACTTGGCAGCACCACCGATGGGCGTGCTCCACCCACTGAGCCCCATCTCGAGACCCATTTCCCTCACCTCGATCTCCTCATAAGGGTTTGGCAGGTTGCTGGAGCTCTTACCTAAAMGATCAAAGTGGGAAAAGGGTATTCAGGCTCTATGTATTATCCTTAATCATTTTAATGTCATGCACGGTGCATTCGGGAAAGAATTCAAACCCCTTGACTTTCACATTTTGTTACGTTACAGCCTTATTCTAAAATTGATTACATTGATTTCTTTCTTTATCAATCTACATACAATACCCCATAATGACAAAGCAAAAAGAGGTTTTTAGACATTTTTGAAAACTTATTTACATACGTTTTCAGACGCTTTGCTATGAGACTCGAAATTTAGCTCAGGTGGATCCTGTTTCCATTGATCATCCTTGAGATGTTTCTACAACTTGATTGGAGTCCACCTGTGGTAAATTGAATTTATTGGACGTGATTGGAAAGGCACACACCTGTCTATATAAGGCACACACCTGTCTATATAAGGTCTCACAGTTGACAGAGCATGTCAGAGCAAAAACCAAGCCATGAGGTCGAAGGAATTGTCCGTAGAGCTCCAAGAKAGGATTGCTTTCGAGGCACAGATTCCAGAAGGACAACCWTCTCTGCAGCACTCCACCAATCAGGCCTTTATGGTAGAGTGGCCAAACGAAAYCCACTCCTCAGTAAAAGGCACAAGACAGCCCACTTGGAGTTTGCCAAAAGGCACCTAAAGACTCTCAGACCATGAGAAACACATTTCTCTGATCTGATGAAATTAAGATTGAACTTTTTGGCCTGAATGCCAAGCGTCACGCTGTGGGGATGTGTGTTAGCGGCAGTGACTGGGTGTTTAGTCAGGATCGAGGGAAAGATGAATGGAGCAAAGTACAGAGAGATCCTTCCAAGATTCACCTTCCAACAGGACAGCGAGCCTAAGCACAAAGCCAAGACAACGCAGGGGTGGCTTTGGGAGAAGACTCTGAATGTCCTTGAGTAGCCCAGCCAGAGCCCGGACATGAACCCGATCTCTAGAGAGACCTGAAAATAGCTGTGCAGTGACACTCCCCATCCAACCTGACAGCGCTTGAGAGGATCTGCAGAGAAGAATGGGAGACATTCCCCAAATATAGGTATGCCAAGCTTGTAGCGTCATACCCAAGAAGACTCAAGGCTGTAATCGCTGCCAAGGTGCTTCAACAAAGTACTAAGTAAAGAGTCTGAATACTTATTATTGTGTACCGTGGACAAGCCACCAGGGGGAGACCCGTCGGAGGGGACAGAAGGACGACCCCACCACCGTGGGGTCACCTCGCATGGAATTGCCCAGGTCAAGAGGAGTCGATGCCAACAGCGGGCCCCGGAGACAAGCTGGGCTACGCAATAAACTACGTCACCTCCTGTTGGGCCCASAGCGAACTACCAGCACCCATGGTCCTGGTGAACGTCGACGGTCACGACACCCACACCTACACTGATGGATTACGGGAGAGTGGTAACGCTCGTACAAGCCCGCCTGCCGGCCCATCTGACCYACCGTGGTGAGGAGATGTRCATCTCCTGTGTCCACGTCGACACCAAGCGGTATTTGACCGGGCAGGCCACCATCGTGARGCCACAAAGAAGCTGCCAGACCAACGAGAGTGGGGACGGACCGGAGCCTGCGCAGCCCGGAAGTAAGCGGTTGCCAACCCTGTGTCTACAGACCCGGATTTGGGGTCCAACGGGGCGCCGGAACCAACCTTACCTGGTGAATAATCCCCCTGAGGGGACAGTTCGGGACCACCCAGGGGAGGATTTGAACTTGAAAGCCGCCGCAGCCCAAGTGATAGCAGTGGATCAGGGCAAAAAGCACACTTCCGGAACCCGCTGGTTCCCCTACCAACCGTCGGAGTGCCGTTTGAACGCATCGCCGTGGACATAGTGGGCCCCCTGGTAATAARGGCCCGAGGACACCGGTACATCCTGGTAATAGTGAATATGCCACCCGATATCCCGAGGCCATTCCCCTATCGGCGGCAGTCTCCAAGGGAATCGCCTGGGAGCTGTTCCACCTCTTCAGCCTGGTGTGCATCCCGAACGAGATCCTGACCGACCAAGGTACCAAGTTCATGTSCCGACTAATGAAAGCGTTGTGTGCTCTCCTACAGATAAAGCAGATCCAGACTTCCCTCTTTCACCTGTAGACGGATGGGCTCGTTGAAAGGTTCAATAAGACGCTCAAACAAATGCTGCGGAAGGTCATCGAGTGGGACGGGAAGAACTGGGACCAGGTACTACCCCACCTAATGATCTCGATCCGAGAAGTGCCCCAAGCCTCCACTGGGTTTTCCCCTTTTGAACTCCTCTACGGGAGGAGACCKCGCGACCTACAGGATCTCACCAAGGAGGTGTGGAAAGCCCAGCCGACCCCCTTACGCAGCATAGTGTAACACGTAAAAAGGATGAGGGAGCGGATGACAGCCATATGGCCAGTGGTAAGGGAACATTTGGAGAAGGCCCAGCGTGCCCATTCCAAGATCTACAGGTGCTAGTTTTAATCCCCAACTTTGCGGTTATAGCCTCCCCCCTTACCAATCTGACCAGGGCCCGCCTCCSAAAAACAGTGAAGTGTCCGGATGAGGCKGAAGCGGCATTCAGGCACCTGAAGGAAGCCCTGTGCTCCCATCCGATTCTCGTGACATATCACATTATGGAAATGTGATATTTCAGGTTTGTATTTTTAATACATTTGCCAAAATCTCGAAAAATCWGTTTTTGCTTTGTCATTATGGGTTATTGTGTATAGATTGATGAGGGGGGAAACAATTTAACCATTTTAGAATAAAGCTGTAACATAACAAAATGTGGAAAAAGTCAAGGGGTCTGAATACTTTCCAAATGCAATGTATTTGGAGRAGCCTTCTATGTAGTTCAAAAAAGAAAAGGCGATAGCGCCACCCATAAAAGGCCACAACAGTTTATTCCAATTAATTGTGCTATTATTTATTAAAAGCTGAAGCATTTTGACCATGAAGTCAAAGCCAGGCTTGTATGTACTTTAATTATCAAGAAAAATCTTACTTCGGGGGATGGGGGCCGAGTGGTCCATGGGGGTCTGGGGGCCCCCAGGGACCATCAGTTGTCCGGTGGAATAGGTAGTGGTGTTGGAGGGGAGCGCAGCGAGGGGCATGGTTGGGAAGTGGCCCCCTCCTCCTCCCAGACCTGGGGTAGGGCTGTGACAGTTGACTCCTCTGAAGGCACTGTGAGAGTTGATGTCCTCCATGGAACGACAGAAGGTTTTGGGCACTGTTGTGGAAGGAGYGGAGAGGGAGAAGAGTGAACGAAATGTGTGTGTTTATTACATGTTCGTATTAGCTAAGGGACCATGGAGATTAATTGACCGTATGACACACAAAACACACACACAACCKCACCCCATTCCACCCCCTCCCCGCACTCACCCCACACRCCCGTACCTGAGTACTGGTTGTTAGAGCAGGGAGAGAGAGATGACCGGGTCAGGAGTCTCATGTTGCRGTGGTTTGACATATTGTTGTTGACATGTTGTCGTACTGACGACAGAGGAGTGATGGGCACCTCCACCACATACGTAGCCGGGACATACAGGGGTTTGGCTTTACTGGCTGCCCCAATCCTCCGAACCTGGTAATCAAAATATATACACTGAACAAAAATATAAACTCAAAATGCAACAATTTCAAAGATTTTACTGAGTTACAGTTCATAAGGAAATCAGTCAATTGKAATAAATAAATTATGCCCTAATCTATGGATWTCACAGGTATGCATCTATTAGTCACAGACACCTTTAAAAAAGTAGTGGCGTGGATCAGAAAACCAGTCAGTATCTGGTGTGACCGCCATTTGCCTCAAGCAGCATGACACATCTCCTTCGCATAGTGTTGATCAGGCTGTTGATTGTGGCCTGTMSAATGTTGTCTCACTCCTTTTCAATGACTGTGTGAAGTCACTGGATATTGGCGGGAACTGGAACACGCTGTCGTACACATAGATCCAGAGCATCCCAAACATGCTCAATGGGTGACATGTCTGGTGAGTATGCAGGCCATGGAAGAACTGTGACATTTTCAGCTTCCAGATCCTTGCGACATGAGGCAGTGCATTATCATGTTGAAACATGAGGTGATGGCGGCGGATGAATGGCACGACAATGGGCCTCAGGATCTCGTCTCGATATCTCTGTGCATTCAGATTGACATCGATAAAATGCAATTGTGTTCGTTGTCCGTAACCCCCCCAACCCCTCTTTTACGCTACTGCTACTCTCTGTTCATCATATATGCATAGTCACTTTAACCATATCTACATGTACATACTACCTCAATCAGCCTGACTAACAGGTGTCTGTTTGTAGCCTCGCTACTTTTATAGCCTCGCTACTGTATACAGCCTCTTTTTACTGTTGTTTTATTTCTTTACTTACCTATTGTTCACCTAATACTTTTTTTGCACTATTGGTTAGAGCCTGTAAGTAAGCATTTCACTGTAAGGTGTTTTATTCGGCGCACGTGACAAATAAACTTGGATTTGATTTGATTTATGCCTGCCTATACCATAACCCCACCGCCACCATGGGGCACTCTGTTCACAACGTTGACATCAGCAAACCGCTTGCCCATACGACGCCATCTGCATGGATTCATCCATGAAGAGCACACTTCTCCAGCGTGCCAGTGGCCATCGAAGGTGAGCATTTGTCCATTGAAGTTGGTTACGACGTCGAACTGCAGTCAGGTCAAGACCCTGGTGAGGACAACGAGCTTGCAGATGAGCTWCCCTGYGATGGTTTCTGACAGTWTGTGCAGAAATTCTTTGGTTGTGCAAACCKACAGTTTCATCAGCTATCCGGGTGGCTGGTCTCAGACGATCCCACAGGTGAAGAAGCCGGATGTGGAGGTCCTGGGCTGGCGTAGTTACACATGGTCTGCAGTTGTGAGGCCGGTTGGGCGTATTGCCAAATTCTCTCAAATTACATTGGAGGCGGCTTATGGTAGAGAAATTAACATTAAATTCTCTGGCAACAGCTCTGGTGGACATTCCTTCAGTCAGCATGCCAATTGCAAGCACATTCAAAACTAGAGGTATCTGTGGTATTCTGTTGTGTGACAAAACTGCACATTTTCGAGGGGCCTTTTATTGTCCCCAGCACAAGGTGCACTTGTGTAAAGATCATGCTGTTTAATCTGCTTCTTACCTGCCACCAGTCAGTGTTCGTCTTCCTGAGCAGAATAAACCGCTCCCCTTCTCGGATGCAGACCTGTCGTCCATCTGCCCCGCGGTACTGGTAGTCATACTGAGCCTCCAACACCACCGTGCCACTGGGGACGCCACACACAGTAGGCACACTCACACTGCTAACACTGCTGCTCACACTGGCACGGCTCTCCCTGCTGGACACACTGCTCACACTGGTAATACTCCCTCTGGTGGAGACTGAGGGCTTGGTGGGTGAGGCTATTGGGGAACGGCGCCAGCTGCCCGACAGCATGGTGGATGGATGTTCCTGGCTGGTTAGACTGGGGCTCAGTGGGGGGTGTTGGGGACAAGGGGAAGGGTGGCGAGGGTGGGGTCACAGGTGACACTGGCACGGGGTAACGGCGGTGACTGTTGCCAGGCCAGCGCCATGCTCTGAAACACAAACAGAACAGAACTGGGTTAAATGTAAATACGGACAAAATATGGCATGCATCACATATCCACACCATTTAATATCATAATCTCAGACCCCTATATTAAGCTCAGATCTCAATACATTTACATGTTAGTCATTTAGCAGACGCTCTTCTCCAGAGCGACTTACATGAGAAATTAGGGTTAAGTGTGTTGCTCAAAGGCATATCGACAGATTTTTCACCTAGTCTGCTCTGGGATTCAAACCAGCGATCGTTCYGTTATTGGCCCAATGCTTTTAACCGCTAGGCTACCTGCCAKCCCTWTACAAGGCCTTAATACACAACAAAGCTGTGTACTAACCGGCAAACAAACGTTACGGATCCACACCATTTCATCGCATAAAATAAACAGTAAGTAGTAATTACGTTACAAAGCATTTGTATTCTAAAAAGAGGGCATTGCCATTGATTTGCAATCCTTAATTTGGTTAACGGGGCTCATGCAATTAGAGAGAGAGGGAAAAAAACAGAGTGTGCTGATCAACCAACCAGTATCTAAATCCTTTTTATCCATGGCATCATCAGACAGCTAAAACTGTCCACCGACCAGCCATAACAACATACACACATTTACAACTCTGCCCTTACCAGACCCACTTACATAACATACCTAACAGAACACCCATTTGAGACTGAGATCCTGAGAGCAGCCCACAGCAGGTCTCCCTCCTCTCTCTATCTTCCCTCTCCCTCTCGCACAGTAACTATTGCACTCAAAAAGGTTTCAAAAAGATCTCTATCTCTCATAATCCACAGCACAGCACAGCAGCACTTTAATTTTTAAAAAAGCGCTGTGAGGCCTGTGTGTTTGTGGCTATGCTTTGCGTAGTTTGTGTGTGTGTGATTGCTGTGTATTTGTGTGTGTGTGTGTGTGTGTGTGTGTGTGTGTGTGTGTGTGTGTGTGTGTGTGTGTGTGTGTGTTTGCTTACGTACGTTTGTGTGTGCGTTTGTGTACTGTTTTAGTGTGCGCCAGCTGACAAGAGTCAACACAGCAGGTAAAGCATCAAAGCTGAAAGTGGATTCCCAATCCCCTCACATATGTGTTCCGAGCCTGGATCCTAGCGTTCTATCTATCCATCTATCCATCCATCGACTATGTCTAGACTTCTATCAGAAGCTCTAGCAGTGGATTTTGAAACAACAAGTGTTTTTTTAAATCTTTTCTTATTTTTTGGGAGGGTGGATCAGCTTTAATATTGCGGATAGATTGTCACTTCCATCAATGTAATTGTCTGGATCATTTCCAATCCACCATATATTTTGGGGGTAAACATATATTTATTTGTATACACACATATACATACACATGCATACACATACATACATACATACATACATAAGTGTTAGATACAAAACAGAACAGAAGCAGGGCCAGCACAAAAACAGGAAACCACTTTCAGAGCATCAACATCCAAAGTGTATGGTGAGGTCATATTTCTCCTCTTTTTCATTTGTTATGACCATGTTGGCCAACATGAAGAGAGAGACAGGTTGGCCAATAGTACGAGCACGGAGAGAGAGAGCCAGGTTGAGACTACTATCTTGTGACACACTATTTCTATAAACATAGTTGGCCAACCCACAGAGATTTGCTTCTGGGTTCTGAGAACTGAGACTAAAGCCCCACACCCAAACAGACAGTGAGAGGGAGAGAGACACATATGCTGGCAGACGGACCCTCAGAGCTGGGGTGGGTGAAGCTGACAGTTAGCTAACCCCCATGCCAGGCTGTGCAAGTTGGAGAGGGCGCCACATGACTCAGGCCTGGCAACAACAACAACAACAGTGGAGAGAGAGAGAGGTGGGGGGGGTTCAGAGAAAAGGAGAGAGAGAGGGAACGAGAGCGAGAGAATGAGAAAGATGGAGAAACAGATAAAGACAGAGAGAGAAATAACGTAGTCCAGCTCAGACAGACATCAACATCCAGATACACTGTAGACTGCATGCACTCTTGTGTGTGTATTATACTGTGAATGCATGCCTGCACAAATTCATGTATATGAGAGACACGTAGATCTAATCACCATGTCTGTGTTGTGGTCAGTCTTGAGGTTAGCTGGTCAGCAGTAAAGATGGAGGGGGTGGGGGGGGTTCTATGATGCAATCTGCCACAGTACTAACATCCCAGCCAGTCAACAGTCAACCTTCCAAAACAATGAAGACACATTGGACTAGTCAGTTATACGTTAGCTCAGCAGCGAGTCTCATCATCTGCTCTGCTTTAGGGAGGATTAGGGGACTACCCAATAGAGAGTTAACGAGGCTAGTGGCACTGCCAACTGACACACACACTAAGGCGCACACAAATGCACGCATGAAGGCATGCACACACAKACACACACACACACAGTCTCWCTCCTAATCCCAGTTGACGGATCTTGGATGAGCTCAGTGAACCCTAGTAACTAATGCTACCCTCCCATTCAGGACCAATTTGCCAGAAGAGTATATGTGCATGGGCCTCTGCCGCCGTGCATGTCTTCCTGAGTGTGTGTGTGTGGCCCCTGTCACGTGCCGCAAACAGCCTAGGCCATTCGCCTCACTGATCATCCAGCCATTGATTATTGTTCCGTGCTTATAGCTCAGAGCTGTCTGAATGGTCAACAGAACCAACTGCCAAATCAACAGAGCTAGGCCTTAAAACTCCTCAACTCTAACTCCAACTCCAACTAGAACAAAGAACACGCAACAACGAACACTTGGGGAAGAAGTGTTATTTGTCACTGCCACTGCTTGGAAATCACATTCGATTTGCGTGATGTGCTGGTTGTGCTATGAGCATAGAAATAGYAAGGGAAACCCCATTAGAGTCATTGGGTCCGAGATGGAATTCTGTTTCTATGGGTATGAGTTATATGTCCTTGGGTATCATGCCTGACCCATAGACCCACAGAGACATAACGCATTCTCTTACTCTATTTTTAATTTCTAGCCTTTCAGAGGAGTCAGGAAGAAGCGGAATCGAGAGAATTGGGAATTTCACACTTTCCACACACTACGGGGTATAGTCCTAATTGCTAGTCTGTCTCTCTAGCTGCTGTTGATGTGCCAGGTATCATGGATTAGCTTAGATTAAATTGTGCTTGTTTTTGTTAATCCACACTCAATTTAAATCACAACTATTAAGTTGATAATTGTCAAAGGATCAAACGTTGTCCCTCCCTGTCATTCCACCCTGCAATGACACTCACTCCTATTTGAAGATAAGCTGTGAAGATTGTCCTAACTGACTGAGCTGGTATATCCCTGCATGGGGCTGTTACATCCCGGGCCAAAACAGCTTTTCATCCTCTCAGCTCTCACTGCTGTGTGAATCATTGATGAGCGGACCAGAGAGAGACACTGAATCACTGAAACACTCTCTGGAGGTGATGCGTCCAAAATGCCACTTTAGTCCCTAAATAGTGTACTATTTTTGACCAGGGCATAGGATTCCATTTCGGGTAAATATGAGTCCCTGTCGGAGACTAGCCTGTCAGGATTACAGAGAGATTGAGGTGCAGGGAGAGGAGCATGATTATTGTAATTGTATTTATTTATACAGGCAATTAAGATGAGAACAAATTCTTATTTACAATGACGCCTGGCAAGTGGGGGAAATGGCGGGATTAAAAGTGTTGGGTAGGATGGTCATCTGAATCAAGGTGAGTTTGGCAGYTGGGGTGAAGGAGGAGTGATTACGATACAGAAAACCAAGCCTAGATTTAACCTTGGCCTGCACAAGCTTGGTTAAAGCTGGAATTCGCATTAGGGGAAACAGCGGCCAATGTTCGGGCCACACATGTGTTATTGTGTTGTTATGAAATGAAGGAGGGCAGAGAAAGCCTGCTGGATGCTCAGAATAATACAATTCAGTGTGTGGTGTGTGTGTGTGTGTGTGTGTGTGTGGTGTGTTGTGTGTGTGTGTGTGTGTGTGTGTGTGTGTGTGTGGTTGTGTGTGTGTGTGTGTGAGAGTGAGATGTGAGAGTGAGAGAGAGAGAGAGAGAGAGGAGAGAGAGAGAGAGAAGAGAGAGAGGAGAGAGAGAGAGAGAGAGAGAGAGAGAGAGGAGAGAGAGAGAGCGACAGGGTGATCTACTTAATACATTTTGTGTGTGCGTGCATGCATGACACAGTGTGGTTTTCTCAATACATTTTGTTAACACGTAGCACTCAGCATTATTGCAAATCTATGTAGCAACCATTCACAACCTGTGGCTGTTACTCAATAAGAACTAAATGACCTGTCTGATTTACTAAACGCCTTTGTGAGTATTATAGCATGTAACTTTCAGACAATATTATCCAAAACCTCACCAAACTATTCAGAAATAGCTTGATTGAGTTTAAAATTGCATGTATGTATATTGGAATTCATAGTGAAACTTGTGTTTGAAACAGATTAATATTATTACTAAGCCAATACTGCATTCTAAAGTTGGTTTATGCAATGTGTTATAATTTAAAATCCTAACTAATGCTTACTAAAATTCGCCAGCAGGGCGAAGGCCATATCAGGTTCAGGCTTCTCTTTTTAGGACCATTAGGGACATGCAGCTTAAGCATTATAGTAAGATTTTGTTCCAAATGGCATCCTATCCCCTATATGGGTCATTCTACAGAAGAGGAACAAATTAGGGGTTGGGYAAAAAAWTCACATTTGTATCCTATTTTTACCAAACTTTCAGCAGACATGTCTTCCAACATACAGTATGTTAGGTAGACATATATACTACTCGCACACTTTGTTTTACTGCATATTTCAAATATTTACCTGAATTCCTTACWACCCCACTAAATTTGTCACTACTAAAACATAGTGTAAACGTTGCAGTAAAGGGAGAACCATGCACAGTAGTGATCATTTTGATTAACCTTCCATAGCAGATTCATTTTTAGAAATTGTATTTGCATACCAAATTAATCGAATAGTAAAAACATGATTTTTAACCAWATTTTTAAAACCTTTACATTGAATTCAGATAGATGTACTCTGTATTGTTCTCTGTACAATGTTCATTGTGGATTGTATGAATATGAAACTTGTTGAGTGACTGAATTACTTATGCCTCTAAATAATTATTTTGGAAAAATAACAGGGTTATCTGCGTCAAGTGTCCATCATAGAGATAAATGGAGATCTCTAGATCGAGATAACTCATTTTAGTATCGACYTTGCCATTGAGAGCTTCKWCCATTTKAAAWTAGTCCGCTGGGTGGTTATTCCTATGGGTTGGGAGTGATCAGCAAATTATCAAAAAGCATTATCTTCTTTAAATTGGGTTGCCTATGGTTAGCAAACCAAAGCCTACGGTAATATCCAGGAGCCAAGACCAAGCTTTATGCCAGGACGTTGGTCCCAAGATTTAGACCTCAAGCAGTTGAAAGACCGAATGTACAGTTGAAGTCGGAAGTTTACATACACCTTAGCCAAATACATTTAAACTCTGTTTTTCACAATTCCTGACATTTAATCCTAGTAACAATTCCCTGTCTCAGGTCATTTAGGATCAACACTTTATTTTAAGAATGTGAAATGTCAGATTAATAGTAGAGAAATGATTTATTTCAGCTTTTTAATCACATTCCCAGTGGGTCAGAAGCTTACAATACACTCAATTAGTATTTGGTAGCACTGCCTTCAAATTGTTTAACTTGGGTCAAACATTTTGGCCCATTCCTCCTGAAAGAGCTGGTGTAACTGAGTCAGGTTTGTAGGCCTCCTTGCTCGCACACGCTTTTTCAGTTCTGCCACAAATTGTCTATGGGATTGAGGTCAGGGCTTTGTGATGGCCACTCCAATACCTTGACTTTGTTGTCCTTAAGCCATTTTGCCACAACTTTGGAAGTATACTTGGGTCATTGTCCATTCGGAAGATCCATTTGCGATCAAGCTTTAACTTCCTGACTGATATCTTAAATTTTGCTTCAAATAATCCACAAAATGTTCCTTCCTCGTGATGCATCTATTTTGTGAAGTGCACCAGTCCCTCCTGCAGCAAAGCACCCCCACAACATGATGCTGCCACCCCGCGTGCTTCAGGTTGGGAATGGTGTTCTTCGGCTTGCAAGCCTCCCCTTTTTACTCCAAACATAACGATGGTCATTATGGCCAAACAGTTCCATTTTTGTTTCATCAGACCAGAGGACATTTCTCCAAAAAGTACATCTTTTGTCCCTATGTGCAGTTGCAAACCGTAGTCTGGCTTTTTTATGGTGGATTTGGAGCAGTGGCGTCTTCCTTGCTGAGCAGCCTTTCAGGTTATGTCAATATAGAACTCGTTTTACTATGGATATAGATACTTTTGTACCTCTTTCCTCCAACATCTTCACAAGGTCCTTTGCTGTTGTTCTGGGATTGCACTTTTCGCACCAAAGTACGTTCATCTCCAGGAGACAGAACGCGTCTCCTTCCTGAGCGGTATGACGGCTGCGTGGTCCTTGCGTACTATTGTTTGTACAGATGAACGTGGTACCTTCAGGCATTTGGAAATTGCTCCTAAGGATGAACCAGACTTGTCTACAATTTTTTTTCTGAGTTCTTGGCTGATTTCTTTTGATTTCCCCATGATGTCAAGCAAAGAGGCACTGAGTTTGAAGGTAGGCCTTGAAATACATCCACAGGTACACCTCCAATTGACTCAAATTATGTCAATTAGCCTATCAGAAGCTTTAAAGCCATGCATTATTTTCCAAGCTGTTTAAAGGCACAGTCAACTTAGTAAAAAATGACTTGTGTCATGCACAAAGTAGGTGTCCTAACCCGACTTGCCAAAACTATAGTTTGTTAACAAGAAATGTGTGGATTTGTTGAAAAACTGTTTTAATGACTCCAACCTAAGTGTATGTAAACTTCCGACTACAACTGTATGTGATCATGAGTGGTCTCCAGACCAAGGCCACTAGATCAAGAGTCCATTGGCCCTTTCTTCAATTGTAAGAAGAAAGAAGAATTGTACTCATATAGAGTAAACTCGAGTACAGTACAATACAGTAGACTAGAGCACAGTAAAGTACAGCACAGTAGAGTCGGATACAGTACGCTACAGTATAGTAGAGAGCAGTAGAGTACAGTACAGTAGAGCACAGTAAGTAYAGTACAGTACATTGCAGTATAGTGCAGTACAGTATGGCACATTAAAGACATCTATGTTTTGGTCAAATAGATGTCAATGTTTGGGCTCTTGGAGGGTTGGAGCCACCCTGCTGGCTATGCATCTTAATACTRTCCACTTTTTGTGGTTCTCTGTAGCTCAGTTGGTAGAGCATAGTGCATGCAACTTCAAAATGGAGATAGCCTCAATGGCGCTGCCCATGCTGTTACATTATTAAAGAATCCCCATAGCTAATATATGGCTTGCTATCTTTCATTTGGACAGATGTACATCTCAGCAAGATATGTGCACCACGTCATTGCTCTCTCTCGCTCTGCTGTGGGTGCATGATATGCACTTTGCCAGCTATCATTCATATTTACAATTGGCTCATTCATCCCCCTCCTCTCCCCTGTAACTATTCCCCAGGTCGTTGCTGCAAATGAGAACGTGTTCTCAGTCAACTTACCTGGTAAAATAACGGATAAATAAAATAAAATAAAATAAATATGGCGAGGGGCTAAAGCTCATTAGTTGAACTGGAATTGCGAGGGGGCTGGCCCACGTGGGGGGAAATGGATCAGCACAGCTTCCAGAAAAACAGTTGCTTTCAAACTAGGGATTTCATAGCTAATTAAGGTAAGACACTAATTATGCAACGATGATCTACACATTGACACATCCAGCCCAAAGCGGGAGTTGCCAAAGTTCTGGAGCATGTCTTTAAGGAACATTCATTCTACAGTCTTTTAATGTGTATGTCTGGTTGTGACATCAAAAGGTGGGACAGCATTTAYAAATATATATTTTCTACAAATAAACAAAACTAGTAATTAGATCCGTATCTTTCGATGCAACAATTGAACAACTCTCAGCACAAATCCAGTCCGGCTTCAACTCATACTGATATTCCCTGCATTTCAAATGGATTTCTTTGTTTAAATCTAACTTTTCAAATCATCAGGGGCGAAAAAAACAGCAGTTTTCAAGAAATGGGAAGAATTAGAACCAACCTTTAATTTCCYGAAGGTTCTGAACTCAAACAGCACTCCAACCATAGACATATAATCTTCCTATGACTCCAGCAACCTGGGTGCAGGCTAGAGAGGCTGAGCCCATAGATACACACATCATTGGCTGAGCCTCAGTCTGACTCCCACAGGCCTCCCTGCCCCTCCCAGAAGCCTGCAGCTCATTCATTGATGTTTCTGGTGAAAAGCACAGAGACCATTGATCCACCAGGGATGGGAGTGAGGCACAGAGCTGTCACAAGCTATCAGCAAAGTCAAAGACCCACTTTCTGCAACAGTAACATCACAGAGAGTGAATCACTCARAGTGTGTGATACCGCCAGGGACCATTGCAGTGCATTAAACCTCTCTGGGTATTGCAGATTCAAACACAGTGGCTACACAGATAAGCACAATCATTTATAGTGTTTAGTACAGGTTCRTAGAAAAGTGTATATGGTATAAACAGTTCAAACATGGATGTCTGTATGACATTATCTCACTCTACCTKTACCTCTCTCTCTCCCCGTCCCTCTCACTGTCTGTCTGTCTGTAGGACTGCAGTAAGACCAGTAAAAGGGTCTAACCTCCTGTCAGATGAAAGAGTCAGTGTGAGGGATTTGGACAGCATGTGAGGGATGAACGACATACAACTACACTAAGAAATTGTGTTTTGGCTGTGAGCTTTAAAAGAAGATCAGTGGAGTGACATTTCGGGGATTTCTGTGGCCTGTCCTGTTGTGGCCTGTGTTACTTCCCTCTCTCTCCCCAGAGAAGGTCACTGCTGCAGACAATCACACTGACAGCACTGAGCTTAAAAACACACGCACACACCTATSCATGCAGACATATGCATGCAGACATAKGCACACACACACACGCACACTGACAGTGACCCTAGTAATTCTCCAGATTACCCAAATATCCCAATCCCAAAACAATAATCCTGTACTCATTACAATCTGAAAACCACTGGCTGCCACACACAAATGATCTCCATAGGACACTACCTCAATCCAGCACAATCTCTTCTCAATAGGCTKAAGACTGAGATTCACCAATGAACCCAAAACAGCATGTTACCAACAGAGTAATCTCAGCACCCAGAATCATATCACCTACTTGATTTTAATGTGAAAAGCAAAGAGACCATTGATCCACCAGGGATGGGAGGGAGGCACACTGTTTTGGGACACTGTAAAGTCCATTGAGAATAAGAGTACCTCCTCCCAGCTGCCCACTGCACTGAGACTAGGAAACAGTCACCACTGACAAATCCACGATAATCGAGAATTTCAATAAGCATTTCTCTATGGCTGGCCATGCTTTCCACCTGGCTAACCCAAACCCGGCCAACAGCTCTGCACATCCCGCAGCAACTGGCCCAAGCCCCACCCACCACTTCTCCTTCACCCAAATCCAGACATTTGATGTTCTGAAAGAGCTGCAAAATCTGGATCCCTACAAATCAGCTGGGCTAGACAATCTGGACCAGCTCTTGCTAAAATGATCCGCCGCCATTGTTGCAACCCCTATTACTAGTCTGTTCAACCTCTCTCTCATATCGTCTGAGATTCCTAAAGATTGAAAAGCGGCCGCGGTCATCCCAGTCGTCAAAGGGGGTGACACTCTAGACCCAAACTGTTCCAAACCGATATCCATCCTGCCCTGCCTTTCTATAGTCTTCGAAAGCCAAGTGAACAAGCAGATCACCGACCATTTCGAATCCCACCGTGCCTTCTCCGCTATGCAATCTAGTTTCCGAGCTGGCCACGGGTGTACCTCAGCCACGCTCAAGGTCCTAAACGATATCKTAACCACCATCGATAAGAGACAGTACTGTGCAGCCATCTTCATCGACCTGGCCAAGGCTTTCGACTCTGCCAATCACCGTATTCTTATCGGCAGACTCAACAGCCTTGGTTTCTCTAATGACTGCCTCGCCTGATTCACCAACTACTTCTCTGAATGAGAGTTCAGTGTGTCAAATCGGAGGGCCTGTTGTTCGGACCTCTGGCAGTCTCTATGGGGGGTGTCACAGGGTTCAATTCTCAGGCCGACTCTTTTCTCTGTATTATTCAATGATGCCGCTCTTGCTGCGGGTGATTCTTTGATCCACCCTCTACGCAGACGACACCATTTCTGTATACTTCTGGCCCTTCTTTGGACACTTTGTTAACAAACCTCTAAACGAGCCTCCACGCCATACAACACTCCTTCCGTGGCCTCCAAATGCTAGTAAAATGAAATGCATACTCTTTCAATCGATCGCTGCCCGCGCCCGCCCGTCCGACTAGCATCACTATCTGGACGTTCTGACTTAGAATATGGTGGACAACTACAAATACCTAGGTGTCTGGCTAGACTGGAACTCTCCAATCCAAAGTTAAATCTAGAATCGGCTTCCTATTTCGCACACAAAGCCTCCTTCACTCATGCGCTGCCAAACATACCCTCGTAAAACTGACTATCCTACCGATCCTTGACTTGGCGATGTCATTTACAAAATAGCTCTCCAACACTCTACTCAGCAAATTGGATGCAGTCTATCACAGTGCCATCCGTTTTGTCACCAAAGCCCCATATACTACCCACCACAGCGACTTGTACGCTCTCTTTGGCTGGCCCTCGCTACATATTCGTCAACAAACCCACTGGCTCCAGGTAATCTATAAGTCTTTGGCTAGGTAAAGCTCTGCCTTATCTCATCTCACCATAGCAACACCACACCCGTAGCACGCACTCCAGTAGGTATATTTCACTGTTCATCCCCAAAGCCAACACCTACTTTGGCGCCTTTCTTCCAGTTCCTCTGCTGCCAATGACTGAACGAATTGCAAAATCACCGAAGTTGGAGACTTACATCTCCCTCACTAACTTCAAGCGTCAGATGTCGAGCAGCTTACCGATGGCTGCAGCTGTACACAGCCCATCTGTAAATAGCCCATCCAACCAACTTACCTACCTCATCCCCATATTTGTTTTGTTTTTCTGCTCTTTTGCACACCAGTATTTCTACTTGCACATCTTCATCTCCACATATACACTCCAGTGTAAATTGCTAAATTGTAATTACTTTGCCACTATTGGGCCTATTTATTGCCTTACCCTTTGCACACATTGTATCATTTCTACTTGTTTATATTTTCTATGTTATGTACTGTATGTTTTGTTTAGCCATGTGTAACTCTATGTTGTTGTTTTTTTGCGTACTGCTTGCTTTATCTTGGCCAGGTCGCAGTTGTAAATGAGAGCTTCACATTTCTCAACTGGCCTACCTGGTTAAATAAAGGTGAAATAAATCAAATAAAAATGATAAGGCTGTCACGAGAGAGGAGACTACCAACAGAGAGGGGAGATCAGCCAATCAAAGGACATGAACTCTCACTAGTCACTCACTTATACACAGGGCAAGCCAAGAGCTTTTAATCAGCAGAAGTTGCAACCCTACTTGGTGGGTATAATCTTTCAAGGCTGTATGTGTGTGCAGTTAGCTATGAGCAGTGTGGTGTGGTGTGTGTGTTGTGTGTGTGTGTGTGTGTGTGTGTGTGTGTGTGTGTGTGTGTGTGTGTGTGTGTGTGGTGTGTGTGTGTGTGGTGTGTGTGTGTGTTGTGTGTGTGTGTGTGTGTTGTGGTGTGTGTGTGTGGTGTGTGTGTGTGTGTGTGTGCCTGAAACTGTGCAGTAACTGTGCAGTAACAGTTAGCTATGAGCAGGCTACAAAATAGCCAGGGAGAAAGTAAATCCTAGGTCTACTGAGACAGATTACCAAACGAAATGAAAACACAATGCGTTTAACTGTTCCCATTCAATTTGATCCTGTACATGCTTTTTTATTGGCTGTACCTTAGTCAAAGTAGTGTAAGGGAAACATGCAAATGTGCAATAGACTAGGCTACAGACAAAAAGGCTTCTCACTTCTCAGACTGCTTCAAAGCCTTTATAGATTATTTGCGTCATKATTTCTTGCCATTTGATCTAAGAAAAACTGAGGGGACGATTTGAAGAATAACACAATAGGTTATTATACTGCAGTGGTGAAATATAGAAGAGTACAACTGAAGATTGGTGATCATCTCAGTGCATCTAAAACCACAAAGCTGAGCTCACACTCCCTACCTCAAAGGACACCACAGTGAAGCTATGCTTGATATCCTGTCTTAAAAGAGACGTGTGTTAGAGACTGAAACTAAGCACACCATACACTACAGGATGTGAAAAATAAGAAGAGAACTCYGTGAAACATTTTACATTCTTGTATGGTAATATGTTTGGGAGGCGGGGGGATTATGGACACTCAAATTTGARAGCACTAACAACTTCTGCTGTATATGCGTAACATGTCAACAACTGGGCAACTTTGAGTTGAGCCTCTATGTAAGGGCCAAAGATGAGATTTCAACCACAAGCCTACACTGGCTCCAGACACCCCGTCAGCTTGAGATCATACATATTGCACCATCATACATAATGCACATAATTGGCTATACTTCACCTGATTTCACATTAAGTATACATAACCCCAGTTTATTTGCTAATGTTAGCCTCTTCATTGTCACTGCATTTAAGTGCATGCAAGCAGCCAAGAAGTTTATTAATATGATTGTTTAGATCTATTTATAACACAACAYTAACATATATCTGTAAAGTAAGAAAAAAGTACAGCAACATTACTTAGAAAAACTTAGATAACTGACATAATTTAAAAGTATTCTTTTCTAAATTACTTTGAACATTTATTTTCATTTTTTTTACTTGCCATATATGGGTCTCCAAATACTAGAACATTTACAAGAAAACCGTTTCTCACCTTTAGGAGGTCGGTGCGGCGAGTGTCATCAATTATTATTGCAATAAAAAAAACTGATCCGGACCATTCAGTAGCGAGCGAACGATGTCCAGAAATTATCGCACTCGCAGCTTCCAGTGATGTGTGCTATTTCTGCCTTGATCAAGTTATCCTCTATCATGTGATGCAGTGAAATCCATTGTAGCTTCACAAATTGGTGAGGGCTTGTTTCAATGTGTATAAAATGTGACCACGGTTATAGATTTGTAATATTAATACRTGTAATTAAACCTGTTGGTTATCATATTAATTCTCGTTCAGATAAAACGATATGTCTAGGTACAGTACATCAACGTAGTTGGCCATCGATTGGCTGAAAAGTCCCATGTGATTTWTCATTAACCAATCAGAATTTGGGGAAGTTAGCGTGTCAGTTTTTGTCGATAAATGTATTTTCATACTGATAGAATTTGTAGTTTTATGTAGAGTCTGATTGCATCGCTTTTATGGATGTGGTATGTTTTAGAATACTACAATATGCGCCATTTGCAAAAGGGAAATTGAACAGTGGTTGCATGAAGTCACCGGCAGTTTCATGCTGTCATATCTTTCTTTATATATCTTGATTTTTCAGTCCTTTAACGAGTCAAATATAGCTACGTATTTCAACACAAAAACATTTGAATAAAGGCGGCCAAATGGAACTGTTCGTGAGTGACGAAATCCGCACTGTGTGGAGGTTTTAGCAGCGCTAGAACGGAGTCAACTGTGAAGTTTAACATGTCAACCACGAAGGTATGGTAATAAAGTAATAAYACCAGGGTCTTATTCTCAAGGTGCCCTGTGAACATGAACACACAATTAAGTACAACATAAAACAAAACAACAACACAATACAATAAATACAACAAGATGAATACAAAACTATTACATATTAACGTTATCTCCCTCAAAAATGTATCTAAACTGTCCAATGGGGACCAGCGAGACCAGATTCAAGATGGCCTGAAGGCTATTCCATGAGATAGTGGCATAAAAACTAAACACATTTTCCCCAGCTCAGTGGAGACCCACGGGACCGCCAGAACTAGCCAGTCCAGAGAGCGGGTCTGAAAATTGCTGGATCTCCAATTAATACTTGAGCTGAGGTAGTGGGGGAGTTTCTGAAGAACCGCTTTATATACAAAACGTAGCCAATGCTGAGCCCTTCTGGTAGTCAGAGACTACCAGCTAACAGAACTATACAAAATGCYGTGATGTGTACGAAAATTGTGGGGGTGCTAGCCAGCTAGCTAGCTAGCTATGTTATTCATCAGTTAGCCTTGTTTGCTTACCAACACATGGTATTGAGTTATTACTAGTCAGATTAATTGATTGATGGCTCGAGCTAATGTTATATGTCCTATACTGAACAAAAATATAAATGCAACATTTCAACWATTTTACTGAGCTACAGTTCATATAAGGAAATCAGTCAATTGAAATAAATTCATTAGGCCGTAATCAATGGATTTCACAGGACTGGACAGGGGCACAGCCATGGGTGGGCCTTGGAGGGTATTGGCCCACCCTCTTGGGAGACTGGCCCACCCATTGGGGAGCAAGGCACAGCCAATCAGAATTAGTTTTTCCCTACAAAAGGACTTCATTACTGACAGAAATACTCCTCAGTTTCATCAGCTGTCCGGGTGGCTGGTCTCAGATGATCCCGCAGGTGAAGAAGCTGGATGTGGAGGTCCTGGGCTTGCGTGGATACATGTGGACTGCGGTTGTGAGGCCAATTGGACGTACTGACACATTCTCTAAAATGACGTTGGAGGAGCTTATGGTAGAGAAATGTGACTGGTTTCAGGTAACTTGGCGTATGTCTCGGGTCACTACTTCACAGGAGAGCATTTGAATGTAAACTTTTATTTTTAATCAAAATGCGTTTTGGGCAGAAATTCCTTATGGAAACATGTGAACTTCAATGTGCCTGTAATAAAGAATTTGTATCTGTAATATGAATAAAATGGTTAATTACGAGCTAGTTGGTTTAGCTACAGAAAAAGTGAGCAACCTTCCTGCTAGCCATGATTGGCTGATATAATGAGTGGGCTGGACATGCGAGAGATGAGTTTGGATTGGTCTGCATATAGCCATATGTCTATTTGAGCCTGGTCAGTGTAGGTAATCCTGTCTAACGCTGCTTTAAAAATATATATATTGCGTAGTAGAACTGAATAAGTGCTGCTCTCCACTTTCTGGAGACCGAGTATTGAAATCAGTGGAATTAGAGTATGATAGCTAAGGAGATGGATAAAACACTGTTCCGGATTACGTCTTCAAACTAAGGGCACCATGGCATCCATGACAGGGAGAAGCGTCCATCAGGATGTATACGTGTAAAATAGTCTAGCTAGCTACATTTTGGATATTACATGTTTCTAATTTTGACAAATTTGTTTCATTTCAAGTTAGTGTACTGTTAGCTAGCTAACGTTAGCTGGCTGGCTCACTAGCTAACGTTACGTGTATGATCATTTTCGTATTCAGCCATTTGCTTGTTAGTTATAGCCTAAGTTAGCTAGCTAACATTGAACTCGTTGGTTAGCTAGCTGCAGATTAATGCAGGGTAGTAACGTCATGAGTTGGGATTATGGTTCATCGTTTACCTAGCTACATGTCTTAACAAAAGATTCCACTATGCAAGTAACCTTTCAATAGAATGCCACTGTAGCAGTTGTTGATGAGACGTAGCTGGTAAATTCACTCTCCTATCTATCTCTGATTTAGAGAACTTTGTCTGAGTGTGCAGAGCGCAGAATAACTGACGATTTCGAACGCACAACACTCGTTGTATATGGCCGGTGTCAGTAAATGTTGGCAAAAAACGTAAATTGTTGCAGCAGACAGTTTCAGTCACCAACGTCTGGATAACATCAAAACAGCCTAACTAGTTTTGCTAGCGCGAGTAAAATAGTCCAGTGAGCTGTTCTCTCATTTGTGTCTGGAAGTAGCTAGCAAGCTAGCAACGTTAGCCAGTTAGCTTGGGTGCTTGACTGTTGCTGTTAGGACAGAACGTTCAGATCAATCCTTAAAGAGATGGTGGGGCTAAAGCTTAAGATGGTGTGAACGATGCTGAATGGGTGTAGACAAAGAAGAGCTCTCAAGTAGGTACCAAAACATTCAAAGGCCATTTTCTCAAAAGTGAGTTTCAAGTTTCCCATTGGTTCTTCTCCAGATGCAGTGTATGATGTACCATTTTGTTACTCTGTGTCTTTGCTTTTATCCAATGTAAAAAACACTATTTCAAATGTTGCTACAATCATCCGAATCAAGGCAGTCGGTCACAAATGAACATTCAATTCTCTGGTAAAGCTCTGGTGAACATTTCTGCAATCGCCATGCAGAACGGTCCCTCAAAACTTGAGACATCTGTGGCATTGTGGCATGTTTTAGAGTGGCCTTTTATTGTTCCAGCACAAAGTGCACTATGTAATGATCATGCTGTTTTATCAGCTTCTTGATATGCCCACACATTGTCAGGTGGATGGATTATCTTGGCAAGGAGAAATGATACTAACAGAGATGTAAACAAATTTGTGCACACATTTGAGAGAATCAGCATTTTGTGCGTATGGAAAATATCTGGGGTCTTTTAATACTCATGAAACATGGGACCAACACATTACATGTTGCATTTATATTTTTGTTCAGTATAGGTTATATCATCATATCAAGTACTGGAAGAACAATCTTCCTTCTACTTTCCAAAGTGAGGCAGGATTTATTTCTATAAAGAAACCATTCTTTATTCTGCATTTTTTCCCCCTTTGTCCGTTTTTCAATATGTGTTTTAAAAGAGAGCTTATCGTCAATCCAAATAACCCAAGTACTTATAATGGAGAACTTGCTCAATTTGGGCTCCCTTTAAAATAAATCAGATTTGACCATTCAGACACAAGTCGCATGGCCAGCAATCAGATTTGATTATTATTTCAAATTACCTACTTAGGTGTGTTGAAATGTGGCTTAAAATATCCAATTCCATGTGCTTTTTGGCTGTTCAGACTACAGGACAAAGAACAGATTTGAATCTGATGTGCAGAAAAAAATGGATTCGAGTCACTTCAAACTGCCAATGTGAACAAGGCTTACCGGTACTGTTGTAAAGAGCCATTCATTCATTTCGTGCAGCCTGCCTGTCAGATCTGACAGATGTTAGCTAGCTAACTAGATCAACAATGTAAGGCCCTATTTCATGAGTGTGGAATATCAAGATTGAACCAATCTCAGATCAGAAGATCCATATTCAGATTGAAGGGCATGTAATGACAAATTGATCCAAATATTATCAATCAGTCACGGAGCTGCAGTGGTGGAAAATGTACCCAATATTCATACTTGAGTAAAAGTAAAGATACCGAGGCTATATGCTGCTGCATGTTCATGTGTGGAGAGCATGGAATAGCGGTTATTCTTGGAAAAAGTTGTATTTTTAAATAGCTTCAAAAAAACATTGAGTTATTTTGCAAATATACTTTAGGCAGTGGTGGAAAAAGGACCCAATTGTCATACTTGAGTAAAAGTAAAAATACTTTAATATAAAATCAGTAAAAGGTAGTCACTCAGTAAAATACTACTTGAGTAAAAGTATCAAAAGTAAAAGTAGAAATAATTTCAAATTGCTTATATTAAGCAAACCAGACGGCACAGTTCTTGTTTTTGTTAATTTACAGATAGCCAGGGGCACACTCCAACACTCAGACATCATTTACAAACAAAGCATTTGTGTTTAGTGAGCCAGATCAGAGGCAGTAGGGATGACCAGGGATGCTATCTTGATATGTGCGTGAATTTGACCATTGTCCTGCCCTGCTAAGCATTCAGAATGTAATGAGTACTTTTGGGTGTCAGGAAGAATGTATGGAGTAAAAAGTACATTATTTTCTTTAGGTATGTAGTGAAGGAAAAGTTGTCAAATATAAATAGTAAAGTACAGATAACCCCAAAGCGACTTTTAAGTAGTACTTTAAAGTGTTTTTACTTAAGTACTTTACTGTCACACCCTGGCCTTTGTTATATATATTTTCTTGATTAGTTTAGTTAGGTCAGGGTGTGACATGGGGGATGTTTGTGTGTTTTGTCTAGTTTAGGGTGTGTGTATTGTTTAGGGGGTTTTGTAGTATGTATGGGGTTGTGTTCAGTGTAGGTGTTTAGAAAAGTCTATGGTTGCCTGATTTGGTTCTCAATCAGAGACAGCTGGTTATTGTTGTCTCTGATTGGGGGCCATATTTAAGGCAGCCATAGGCTTTAGGTGTTTGTGGGTAATTGTCTATGTGTAATGTTTGTGTCAGCACTATTTGTATTTATAGCTTCACGGTCGTCAGTTTTGTTATTTTGTTAGTTTGTGATTAGTGTTCGTTTCGTGTTTTCTCTCTTCAAAGAATAAAAGAAGATGTATTATTCACACGCTGCGCCTTGGTCCAATCTCTCACCGCAAGACGATCGTGACATTTACACGACTGCAGAGCTGGCACACAAGATCACACATCTCTTTCAAAAGAAAAGGAGTCCTGCTCTCGGATCAGCTTCATCCAGTAAAATCTTACCTTAACATTAGAATTATTTCACAATACTGATGATGGATCAGTTCCTAGAGAGATATTACCACCTACGGCTGCAAATATTGATGCTTCATGAGTTACTTAATGACTGATAGTACATCATTGCACATATGTTAGCCTACACYTCATTAAATATATTGAGAGAAATTACAGACCGTAGCCTACAAGGAGCAAAATAGAACTCAATTGATTGAACATGAAATGTCTTTCAGTATGAMTGAAATAGGCCTGTAGCCTTCTGTTTATATTTTTATGCAGTCATCTCTGTCATTTGAATCATATGTTTATACGTCGCTAGTTTGTATCAATTTCAAAGACGTTGGCAACTTTGTTCTGAAGTTATCACCGGTAACAGAGAGACGGATAAACCATGTGATTATATGTTTAGCYGAGATCTTCTGTGTATAGAATTACCCGGGAGGGCAAAAATGCATTACATGACCCACTTAGCTGTCCTACGAGTGGTCTAAGTGCAACGCCAGTAACAATGGTTTTGGGAAAGAGCACAGAGATTAAACGATGCTCCTACGAAGGTRCTAACGYTGAACATAGATTTAAGATMCTTTTGGGAAACCGGGCCCAGGTCAATGGCAAAGCCTTTTCCAAAACTGGCACCAGAATGACACACAGATTAACAAACATAAACTAAATTATCTCAAGACAGGAATGTCCTATCAACATGACATTTTCAGGAGTTATACAATAATATGTTAAAATGAAATATAATTAAAGTACTACACTGAAGAAAAATATAAATGCAACATGTAAAGTGTTTCATGTGCTGAAATGAAAGATCCCAGAAGTTTTCCATACACATAAAAAGCTTATTTCTCTAAAAATGTTTTGCACAAATTTGTTTACGTRCCTGTAAGTGAGCATTTCTCCTTTGCCAAGATATTCCATCCACCTAAAAGGTGTGGCATATCAAGAAGCTGATTAAACAGCATGATCATTACACAGGTGCACCTTGTGCTGGGTACAATAAAAGGTCACTGAAATGTGCAGTTGTGTCACAACACAATGCTACAGATGTCTCGAGTTTTGAGGGAGCATGCAATTGGTGTGCTGACTGGAGGAATGTCCATCAGAGCTGTTGCCAGAGAATTCAATGTAAATGTTTCTACCATAAGCTGCCTACAACTTTGTTTTAGAGAAGTTGGCAGTACATCCAACCGGCCTCCACCGCAGACCACATGTATGGCGTTGTGGGGTGAGCGGTTAGGTGATGTCAACATTGTGAGCAGAACGCCCCATGGTGGCTTTGGGGTTATGGTATAGGCAGGCATAAGCTGCGGACCGCAAACACAACTGCATTTTATCGATGGCAACCTGAATGCACAGAGATCCAGTGATGAGATCCTGAGGCCCATTTTTTAAAAGGTATCTGTGATCAACAGATGCCTATCTGTATTCCCAGTCATGTGAAATCCATTCTCATTCACAGCATTTAGCCTGATAACATTTACCATCATCTTTACCACTGTACTGACCTGTTGTCCTCCAAACCGCTTCTTCAGAGCCTCAATCTGATCTTCCTCTAGTTTCTGGAACAATGGGCTGAGCTGAGGAGGACAGAGACATGAGTGTGAATTGAGGCACCTTTACAGAACAAAATCATACATTGACATTCAGAGATACCAAGTTATCATCAGAAAAACCATACACTGAGTATACTAAACATTAGGAACACCTTCCTAATATTGAGTTGCACTCCGCCCTTTTGCCCTGACTCTACAAGGTGTCAAGCGTTCCACAGGGATCCTGGCCCATGTTGACTCCAATGCTTCCCACAGTTGTGTCAAGTTGGCTGGATGTCCTTTGGGTGGTGGATCATTCTTGATACACACGAAAAACTGTTGAGCGTGAAAAACCCAGCTGCGTTGCAGTTCTTGACTCAAACGGTCCGCCTGGCATCTACTACCGTACCCTGTTCAAAGGCAGTTAAATGTTTTGTCTTGCCCATTCACGCTCTGAATGGCACACATACACAATCCATGTCTCATTTGTCTCGAAGGCTTAAAAATCCTTCTTTAAGCTGTCTCCTCCCCTTCATCGACACCGATTGAAGCATATTTAACAAGTGACATCAATAAGAAGGAAAGAGAAAGAGCAGGTGTCCATTAAGTTTTGTACACTCAGTGTATATGTGGAGTACAGAGATGGGGTAATCATTAAAAAATCATCTTAACTACTATTTTTACAGACAGTGATTCCATGCAACTTATTATGTGACTTGTTAAGCAAATGTTCWCTCGTGAACGTATTTAGGCTTGCCATAACAAAGGGGTTGAATACTTATTGACTCAAMACATTTCAGCTTTACATTTTTTATTAATTTGTAAAAATTTCTGAAAACAAAATTCCACTTTGACYTTGTGGGGTATTGTMGTAGGTCAGTGGCACAGAATCTCAATTTAATCCAMTTTAAATTCAGGCTGTAATACAACAACATTTGGAAAAGTCAAGGGGTGTGAATACTTTCTYAAGGCKCAATGAGCAATATGTRTGGAACATCAAATCGCAAAAWAATGCTTTTAMTTCATTGATGGAAATACCAGTCGATGTAAATGCATTTGACCATCATACTTATCCGGCTATAGGTTATTTTGCATAAATGGGTGGAATTAAATTGGCATGTGCGTATTATCGTTAGTCGTCATGTATCTTAGGTTGTGTCTACACTTGACACTTACATGTGACTTCTGCTATCAGAATACAAAAGAGCGCATTGAAAAGACGGGTCTAGGTGCACAAAAGTCACTTTGTGGGCTGATTGTGTTCAGATCTGGCATTGTGTGCGGATTTCTCCMCAGTCTGGAAGCAATCAGGCTACCGAAAGCGCATGGAGTTGGCGACGTCATCAGCACTCTTCCTACAAGTCTCCAGAAAACGTGTGTTTTGGGACCAAGAGGCACCTTTTCATTATAACGTTGGAGGAAATACGTTCTTAGTGTGTGAGGAACGTGTTTGCTGGCCTCTTAAATGCTAGCCAGTGGAGGATGTGGTTGTGGGCATGGACAATGGCACAGTTTTAGAGGCCCTCTTCTTGGCCGCGGAGACAATTTTGCGGTTTTAAAGCTAATTTCCTGCATGTCTACACATTTTGCCATGGGGCAGAGAGAAATGTTTCAGTTTTAAAGCCAATTTCCTTCRATTATACACATTTTGCGATAGCATAAGAACAAGGCATAAGGCATAAGCCATCTGAGTGACTCAAACATAACAAAATCYTTGGGAGAGGCCCWATGACATTTGGGGAATTTTAGATTCTCCCTGACTGTCTAGTRTTTATTTTGGTAATTATTAGTTCTCAAAGATATTGTAAAAAATATATTMCTCCATTATCTTTTCTTCATACATTATCTTGTTGTAGTCGTTTAAGTTTACGAAAAATAAATGTRATATTATTTTTGCAGTGGCGGCCGCGATTTAGTGGCTGCCACGATTTAGCAGCGGTGGTGCACCACTGCTAAATGCATATAGGGGAAACACTGAAGTTTTATTATGTTACTACTCTTTGCTTAGAAGGCTATATATTGCTGCGTGTGGAGAGCATGGAAGAGCGGTTATTCTTTGAAAAAGTGATATTTTTAAATAGAGCTCATAGCTTCATTTTTGGGGGGTTATTTGGCAAATATACTTTAGGCAGTGGTGGAAAAAGTACCCAATTGCCATACTTGAGTAAAAATACTTTAATAGAAAATGACTCGAGTGACAGTGAGTCACCCAGTAAAATACTACTTGAGTAAAATTATTTGGTTTTAAATATACTTAAGTATTAAAAGTAAATGTAATTGCTAAAATATTATTAAGTATCAAAAGTAAAAGTATAAATCCTTTKAAATTCCTTATATTAAGCAAACCAGACGGCACAGTTCTGAGAAATGAAGGCTATTCCATGTGAGAAATTGCCAAGAAACTGAAGATCTCATACAACGCTGTGTACTACTCCCTTCACAGCACAGCGCAAACTGGCTCTAACCAGAATAGAAAGAGGAGTGGGATGTCCTGGTGCACAACTGAGCAAGAGGACAAGTACATTAGAGTGTCTAGTTTGAGAAACAGACACCTCACAAGTCCTCAACTGGCAGCTTCATTAAATTGTACCCGCAAAACACCAGTCTCAARGTCAACAGTGAAGAGGCGACTCCGGGATGCTGGCCTTCTAGGCAGAGTTCCTCTGTCCAGTGTCTGTGTTCTTTTGCCAATCTTAATCTTTTATTTTTATTGGCCAGTCTGAGATATGTCTTACAACTCTGCCTAGAAGGCCAGCATCCTGGAGTCGCCTCTTCACTGTTGACGTTGAGACTGGTGTTTTGCYGTACTATTTAATGAAGCTGCCAGTTGAGGACTTGTGAGGCYTTTGTTTCTCAACACAACGTGCCATTGGAACACAGGAGGGATGGTTGCTGATAATGGGCCTCTGTACGCCTATGTAGATGTTCCGTTAAAAATCAGCCGTTTCCAGCTACAATAGTCATTTACAACATTAACAATGTCTACACTGTATTTCTGATCAATTTGATGTTATTTTAATGGATTTAAAAAATTGCTTTTCTTTCAAAAACAAGAACATTTCTAAGTGACCCCAAACTTTTGAACGGTTGTGTATATATTTTTTATTAATCTATTTTTACAGTACCAGTCAAAAGTTTGGACACACCTCCTCATTGCAGGGGTTTTCTTTATTTTTACTATTTTCTACACATAGGGAAGACATCAAAACTGTTAAATAACACATGGAATCATGTAGTAACCAAAAAAGTGTTAAACAAATCAAAATATATTTATATATTTGAGATTCTTCAAAGTAGCCACCCTTTGCCTTGATGACAGCTTTGCACACTCTTGGCATTCTCTCAACCAGCTTCACCTGGAATGCTTTTCCAACATATGAGTTCTCACATATGCAGAGCACTTGTTGGCTGCTTTTACTTTACTCTGCGGTCCAACTCATCCCAAACTATCTCAATTGGGTTGAGGTCGGGTGATTGGAGGTCGGGTGATTGGAGGCCAGGTCATCTGATGCAGCACTCCATCACTCTACTTATTGGTCAAATAGCCTTTACACAGCCTGGAGGTGTGTTTTGGGTCATTGTCCTGTTGAAAAACAAGTGATAGTCCCACGAAGCGCAAACCAGATGGGATGGCGTATTGCTGCAGAATGCTGTGGTAGCCATGCTGGTTAAGTGTGCCTTGAATTCTAAATAAATCACTGTCAGTGTCAACAGAAAAACACCCCCACACCATCACAAATCCTCCATGCTTCARGGTGGGAACCACACATGCAGAGATCTTCCGTTCACCTACTCTGCATCTCACAAAGATTTGGGCTCATCAGACCAAAGGACAGATTTCCACCGGTCTAATGTACATTGCTCGTGTTTCTTGGCCTAAGCAAGTCTCTCTTCTTCTTATTGGTGTCTTTTAGTAGTGGTGCTTTGCAGCAATTCAACCATGAAGACCTGATTGACGCAGTCTCCTCTGAACAGTTGATGTTGAGATGTGTCTGTTACTTGAAATCTGTGAAGCATTTATTTGGGCTGCATTTTCTGTAACTCAAATGAATGTATCCTCTGCAGCAGAGGTAACTCTGGGTCTTCCTTTCCTGTGGCGGTCCTCATGAGAGCCAGTTTCATCATAGTGCTTGATGGTTTTTACGACTGCACTTGCAGAAACTTTGAAAGTTCTTGACATTTTCCGCATTAACTGACCTTTATGTCTTGACGTAATGATGGACTCTTGTTTCTCTTTGCTTATTTAAGCATTGACCACCCATAAATAAACTGTATATTGGATGTCTGATGTCAGCTTAAACATGTATATTGAACATATAAATCATAACTTTTATCATGTTGCAAGATAGCAACATCTGTGTCTATCACTGGTTCTTTATTTTATTTGAATTAAATACAATTATATTGTGAAATATTAATTTATTATTATTATTATTGTCTCTCCAGCCTGCACTGGTGCAAGCCCTCCACATGGTGGTGCTGCAGGGGAAAGGAACCAAAGCTACCAGTGTTCTACAGGGACCTCTTAGCTACCTGGACCAGATCAAGAGGTCCACACCATTTCTCACTGCTGTATGTACACTCAACACACACCTTCACATCTTTGTGAAAAATATATGTATAATTCTCTAAGGGCTCGTTTTCCTGACAGAGTTTAAGCCTAGTATTAGACTGAAAAGCATGCTTAATGGAGAATCTCCTTTGAAATAGCTTTTTAATCCAGGACTAGGCTTAACTGGGAAACCGGCCCTACATTTTGAGACAGTGTATGTTCAACTTCTGTGTTTTTTTGTAGGAGATAGTTACAGTGGCAGACGCCCAGATGTTCTCTGGGCGGCCCTCTACCCAATCCTCTCGGACAGCAGTCTGGTGTCAGGTGAGTGTTAAGTGTTTAAAAGTCAACAATGGATCTACAGTAGTTTAGTTTAAGTGTAATAAATGAAGAGTTATATTATAACACAGGTGAGCAGACGAAGGTGCAGCACTGGTTTGCGTGTGGGCGTGCAGGCAGCCTGCGAGTCAGCAGCCCAGACGGGGAAGGGACTGATGGCTGAGGCTTTGYAGACGTACATGCAGAGACAGCCAGCTCCTCACCACGGCCAGTGTCAGGGTAGAGGCACACAGCCATGCAATGGCCCTGAGGTAAGAGAAGACATCTTACCTCAMGGCCATTTTACCTCAGGGCCACTCATACTCTGACAACCATAAAGTGTCTCAGAGTATGAGTGCTGATCAAGGATCAGGTACCCCCTGTCCATAATCATATTCATTATGCTCTCAAAGGCAATTAACTGATCCTAGATCAGTATTCAGATGCTTAATATAGGCCTGATTTTATTTGATTTATTTACAAATCATTGAGGACAAAACAAAGCCTTTTTCCCATTGTGGTCCTCTTTGGTCGGTTATACAGAGAAAAGGGGGAGAGGAGGTGAGAGTTGCCAAATCCACCTCTAGCCCTACTCTTCAGACCAGTAGGACTGATTCTGATGGTTTGGAAAATACTCTTCATAATTTGTTATAATGCTTTTATGATAGTTCAGTTAGTAGGATTAGGCGTTTGGTCATTTGGTTCACAACGGCAAGGAGGGATTTCTTTTCTTGTCTTGCATGCCTCATTTCTGTCTTAGAATGCTTTCAAATAGTTTTCATTCAAATCCATATGCTTTGGTTTCAATACTTWAAAAAAAATTGGTAGGTCCAGGTAGTCACAAAAATAGATGGGTGTTAGTTAAATTGTGATTTTAATGAATGGAGTGAATTTGGAGCAGCAGTTTTTTTTTCTGTGAGCGCAGAGCATTTTTAGCGGAGTGGTAGGAAATCACATGAAGTGGTGCGCATTCATGAGCGATGAGCGATGAGCGGGCTTTCCAACCGCTCAACTCATCTGCTTTGGTCCAGACATGTTCACACCTGTCATTCCTCTGTCTGCCGCTAGATGGAATTGTATTATAACATGTCATTCCTGTATTTGACCGCCAGGTAGAGCTGTATAACCGTTACACGGTGTTGTGTCCCCCTGCTCTGGTCATCCACCTGGTACCTACAGGTAACACACACATAGACCAGAGGCAGTCCAGTACATTTATGAAGCACAATTCTTATTTTATTATTCTAGCTATGTGATTGTTGCTAAATTCTCGATTTTCYAAGACTTGCAARGCTAGTTATGTGGTTCTTACACCTSCTTTAGTTGAATGCACTTGAATTGTTAATTGCTCTGGARAAGAMRGTATAAACAGCTGCTCAAGGAGTTTAATTGATATCAATCTGTCTGAATTTAGCTCAGAGTACCTGAACTYCGAGGACACAAGCTCTCTAAGATTCGTGGTGTGTTTGGTGACACGGCCAAGGACACAGGCATCCCATCTGACGCGTGGCGTTTCTACGTGCTCTTCCTCCGACCTCGAGGGACAGGACTCTSCCTTCTCCTGGGCCGACATGGCCACGAAGATCAGTTCTGAACTGCTCAATAACCTGGGCAKCATCKTCAACAGGTTAGTAGAACCAGACCTTCATATAACACATAGGTAGGGAGAGCGTTAGAGCTAGGGAGAGCGCTAAGGCTTCGACAAGACTTTATCAACAGGTAGGGAGAGTGCTATACTATACTAGGGCTCAGACATGGCCATCCAGAACAACTCTGAACTGCTCACCGACCTGGGCAACTTCATCAACAGGTTAGGGAGAAAGCTCAAACTCAGATACTGAAGGGTCAGGAGTTTTCCCAGGTCAGGAGAACGCAGAGTACCAAGAACGGAATATCGAAACCTGGAAATTACTCATCTATTATTCAAGTAGTTCAAGTAGCTAGCTAGTAGCMGATTCATTTATATTAAGTCATTAATAAAATAAAGTAGTGGAATGAATCATTTAGGCCTATCTAAGTGCTGAAGTCAACACATTGGGAATGGTAAGGAGGTGATGAACTCTAATTCGCTTTCTTTCTTTCTCCCTCTCACTCCCCTCCCTCGTCCCTCTCTCAGAGCTGGTGTTTGTCAGTAAGTTCTTCGAGAACTGTGTCCCTGCTATGGGGCTTCAGCAGGAAGATAAGAGAGTGTTGTCCCAGGTGGGATGGGAGCTGAAGCAGGACATCAACCTCATGGACAATGTCAAGTAAAGAACAGGCTACACACACACACACACACACACACACACACACACACACACTGTAAACAGGCTACACACAACCAAGTTACACACCAACAGACTATCAACGTGTTGTTATGCATTTATAAGCTAAGTAGTATTTCTCCTTAAAAGTTGAGATGATAGCATCACCGATCCATATAGACTGTGAAATGGATGATGCTATCCCGTCTCTTTTCTTTTCAGGAAGAAAAACTATTTAGCACACACCAGTGTTTCCTCTGGGAAAATGTGTTAGCTGTGGGGGAAAAGTTAGTGGGGGTTTAAGGGTTGGTCCCACCTTTTTTGGGGGGTTCCGGGGTCCTCACCCCCATAACAAAATATGTATAAGTACTGAAAATAAGGAAAAAAACTCAAATAAACCATTGAGTGCTGCAGCTATCTTAAGAAACATAACAGAGACCTTCGTTCTGAAATAAAAAAAGTTTATCTTGACAAAATTAACAGAGGAACATTTGACTGAACATGAATTAGAGCCCACTCATTCATGTTAATCACAAAAGTAGGGTGTTGGAAATCTCTTTCCAGGTTCGGACAAAAACCTTGTTTTGACATTACAGCCTTTGTCAGAGAACTTTATTCTTCTGGGCTGGAAAAAGATTTCCAACACCCTGCTGTAATTGAGCTCCTTGATGGGGGGGGCAGTTGATGGAGAGCCGCATGGAGGCGGCTAGATGCTCTCCCTGCAGTCTGCTCCTCAAGTCTGTTTTGACCTGCAATAACAGAGATAATATTAAGAGAAGGGAGAGGGACAAAGAGGATCTACTTTCACATTTAAACGTTCTTACTCGTTTCACTGCAGAGAAGTCCCTCTCACAATTAACGTAAGACACTGGTAAAGTCAGTGCGATTGCCAGCTGGCTAAGGCAGGGGTAGAGCTGCCCCCACTCATCAAACTGCGAGGTCAGCTTTGTCATTGTCGTCCACTGGTCCAACCCCTGAAATACATGAAAAACAAAAAGATGTACAACATTAAAGAAGAGCCAACAGAGTGGTAGTTCAACAGGAAAAAGGGTTGGGAAACACTGGCCTAAAATGTCCTCTTCAAAAGATTGTCACACTCATGCCATACCTTGAATGATCCCATTTAGCTATTGAAAAATAAAGTTTACATGAGCTCTCGGGCCTAGGCTGCCACTAGGCGCCATGGCAGCAATAGAAACTGTAAATGTATGATAGAAGACCATTTTCAGAGTTGTGTTATATATCTGTCCGTAAGATCTGCTCCACTCCTCTAGCAGCACTTGGATAAGCCCATAGGCCTAATGCCGATATTGGATAAGCCCATAGGCCTAATGCCGATAGGCTACAGGTATAATTCCTCACACAACATTCAAAAAAACAAACATGATTTTCTAGAAATTGTATCCAAAGTAGGGTCCTTTGGAGGAAGGGTTGTTGACATACAGTATATTTGACATTTGTATCTTAAAGCATAATTGAGAAATAATTCATTGATGTTGGAACATTTTGGACCTTTAAGCCTCCATAATGTTTCATGTGTATGAAGCTTTACCACTTTCTCTGTAATATGAGTAGCATTTTGTAGTGTGTCCAATCAAAAATGCATCTTTTGACCAATGGGTAAAATAACCTCATGATCACAACTCAGGATATGACCCAGATGCAGACACAGGAGGCGTATAGTACAGTTCTCTGATGATTTATTGTAAACACAGGGCAGGCAAAGGAAAGGTTGAGCACAGACAGGGGTTCGTGATCAGGTCAGAGTCAGGCAGGTACTGGACTGCAGGCAGGCTCGGAATCAGGGCAGGCAGAGGTTTGTAATTAGGTCAGAATCAGGCAGGTACAGGACGGCAGGCAGGCTCGGGGTCAGGGCAGGCAGAATAGTCAGAKCCGGGAAAACTAGGAAACCGAACTTGAGAAAAAGGAAGACGGGAAAGCACGCTGGTAAGACCTGAAAAGACGAACTGGCAACAGACAAACAAASAACACAGGTATAAATGCCCCGGGGATAATGGGGAAGATGGGCGACACCTGGAGGGGGGTGGAGACAAGCACAAAGACCTGGTTGACCGGGGTGCCGGCGGTGGAACTCAGAGATGAGGGCTGGGTCCAGGAGACAAAGGGCTGTGAGACAGGTTTAATTCTGGACACATGAAAAGTGGGATGTATACAGAGGGAACGGGGCAACAGAAGACGCACAGCAGAGGGGCTAAGGACTTTAGAGATGGGGAAAGGACCCATAAAACGGAGGGAAAGTTTGCAGGACTCCACCCGGAGGGTCAGATCCCAGGTGGACAGCCATACCCTCTGACCAAGACGGGAGCAGGGGTCCAGTGGTGATCCGCCTGTCGTCGGTACCTAGAGGTGGTCTTGAGAAGAGCGGCCCGGGCTCTCTTCCAAGTACGTGACCACGACGGACGAACATCTGGGCAGAAGGTGTGCTGACCTCTGCCTCTTGCTCCAGGAAGAGCGGGGCTGATAACCTAGGGAACACCCAAAAGGCGAGAGGCCCGTAGCAGAACAGGGAAGGGTGTTGTGAGCATATTCCACCCACACGAGTTGCTGGATGGTGGTGGGATTAGTGGAGACGAGGCAGCAAAGAGTCGTCTCCAGGGCCTGATTGGCTCGCTCCGACTGGCGTTGGACTGGGGATGAAAACCAGAGGACAGGCTGGCCTGACGACCCAATAAGGGTGCAGAGATGCCTTCCAGAACCGGGACGAGAACTGGTGACCACGATCGGTGACCATGTCGACTGGCAGTCCATGGATCCGGAAGACTCTGAGTATGATAAACTGAAGAGAGAGATGGGTGGGCCAAGTGTACTATTCATCTTTCACCTCTCGGGCAAGAGGGTGGCCATACTCATTAATAAGCATTGCCCTTTCAGATACAATCTCAGATTCAATCAAAGGGGTAGGTTTGTGATCATTCAAGGTTCATTAACAATGATTCCATTACCATTGTGAATGTGTATGGCCTAACCATGATGATCCTACATTTTACCAAGACATCTTTATTAGTTAACATGCCATCATCAGAGATAATAATGGCAGGGGATTTTAACTTGGTACTGGACCCTTCCAGTGATCGATCTTCTTCTAATAGTATCAACCTCACACAGGCAGCTAAAATGTTAAAAGCAGAAAGGAAACATTTTGGACTTGTAGACTTATGGAGATTTCACAACCAAAAGGTTAAAGAATACTCATTTTACTCCCCTGTCCATGACAGTTACTCTAGAATTGACTTATTTCTTATTCCTGCAGGCAAGGGAAGTTTAACTACTGGGTGTAAGTACTTACCAAGATGTATATCAGATCATTCTGCCCTGCTGGCTTCAGTACCAGTCAGTCGAGCACAGCCACCCTCAGGAAGATAGAGGATTGGCACATACTTACTAAATAATCCCACATTTGTAACATTTCTGAACACTCATAGACATATTTTTTACCACCAATAACGACTCTGCCTCCCCCCTAATTTTATGGGAAGCTCTCCTTGCATATATGAGGGGGCAAATCATATCCTTTAGTTCAGGTGCTCGTAAGATGTATAAGGCTCAAGTAGATTCGTTGGAGAATGAAATTGGAGATCTGGAAAATGAACATAGTGTAACATTTTACGACTCAACTCTACAAAAATTTGACTCAAAGCGATTGGAATATAACACGCTGACGACCCATAAAGCGGAAAATGCTCTTAGGAGAACAAAACAAAACTACTATGAACATGGAGATAAAGCAGGAAAGTTGCTTGCTTGGCAGATAAGACGAGAGGATGCTAGCAGAGTTATTAGCTCTATTAAGCTGCCCAATTACACAGTTGTTCACAGTCCTGAGGAAATTAATCTAGTCTTCAGGGAGTTTTATGAAACATTGTACAAGTCTGAAGGGGATGCCCCTGCCACAATGCATGAGTTTTTGAACAAACTCAATTTACAGACTTTAACTGATGAGGATAGAGAGCACTTGGTGAAAGAGATTACCTCAGAGGAAATTAGGGAATCCGTTTTCAACACTGCTGGTGGAAAATCACCAGGGTTAGACGGATTCCCTATTGAACTCTATCGATCCTTTTTACCCAAACTAATTGAGCCTCTTTGCAGTATGTTTAATTATGCCATAGAGACATAAAAGCTCACACTTGAACAGGCACTGATCACAGTTTNTGCCCATCATCAGAGATAATAATGGCAGGGGATTTTAACTTGGTACTGGACCCTTCCAGTGATCGATCTTCTTCTAATAGTATCAACCTCACACAGGCAGCTAAAATGTTAAAAGCAGAAAGGAAACATTTTGGACTTGTAGACTTATGGAGATTTCACAACCAAAAGGTTAAAGAATACTCATTTTACTCCCCTGTCCATGACAGTTACTCTAGAATTGACTTATTTCTTATTCCTGCAGGCAAGGGAAGTTTAACTACTGGGTGTAAGTACTTACCAAGATGTATATCAGATCATTCTGCCCTGCTGGCTTCAGTACCAGTCAGTCGAGCACAGCCACCCTCAGGAAGATGGAGGATTGGCACATACTTACTAAATAATCCCACATTTGTAACATTTCTGAACACTCATAGACATATTTTTTACCACCAATAACAACTCTGCCTCCCCCCTAATTTTATGGGAAGCTCTCCTTGCATATCTGAGGGGGCAAATCATATCCTTTAGTTCAGGTGCTCGTAAGATGTATAAGGCTCAAGTAGATTCGTTGGAGAATGAAATTGGAGATCTGGAAAATGAACATAGTGTAACATTTTACGACTCAACTCTACAAAAATTAGACTCAAAGCGATTGGAATTTAACACGCTGACGACCCATAAAGCGGAAAATGCTCTTAGGAGAACAAAACAAAACTACTACGAACATGGAGATAAAGCAGGAAAGTTGCTTGCTTGGCAGATAAGACGAGAGGACGCTAGCAGAGTTATTAGCTCTATTAAGCTGCCCAATAACACAGTTGTTCACAGTCCTGAGGAAATTAATCTAGTCTTCAGGGAGTTTTATGAAACATTGTACAAGTCTGAAGGGGATGACCCTGCCACAATGCATGAGTTTTTGAACAAACTCAATTTACAAACTTTAACTGATGAGGATAGAGAGCACTTGGTGAAAGAGATTACATCAGAGGAAATTAGGGAATCCATTTTCAACACTGCTGGTGGAAAATCACCAGGGTTAGACGGATTCCCTATTGAACTCTATCGATCCTTTTTACCCAAACTAATTGAGCCTCTTTGCAGTATGTTTAATTATGCCATAGAGACATAAAAGCTCCCAGACACACTTGAACAGGCACTGATCACAGTTTTGTTAAAACCTGGGAAAGATCCTCTGCTTTGTGGGTCGTATAGAGCAATATCTCTATTGAACACTTAATATAAGATTCTTGCGAAACTCATAGCTCTTAGACTGGATAAGGTTCTTCCGGACTTGGTTGATATGGACCAAACAGGCTTTGTAAGAAACCGCTCATCTCCTGATAATATCAGAAGATTATTTAATATTATGCATTATGTAGAGAATGACCAAGAACCTGTAGTGGCGGCTTCATTAGAAGCGGAAAAAGCTTTTTACCGCATAGAATGGAACTACCTGTTAGAAGTTTTACAGAGGATGAATATTGGAACTAAGTATGTTGGTCTGATTAGATGACTGTACAAATGTCCGGTAGCTCAGATCCTGACTAATGGAAACATTTCCTCACAGTTCTCCCTATCACGTGGCACAAGACAGGGTTGTCCCGCTAGTCCMCTCCTTTTTTCTTTGGCTATAGAGCCACTGGCAGAAGCTTTTAGATCTCATCCATCCATCCATGGTGTTCGTATAGGTGGGCGTGAACATCTGGTCTCGCTATATGCCGATGACATTTTGCTTTACCTCACTAAACCTGAAATTTCACTCCAAACATTAGTTGACATCCTGAAAGAATATGGAACGTTTTCAGGATATAAAATAAACCWATCGAAGAGTATAATTATGCCTTTTAACAGGGCAGCTATGCAGAACCCAATCTTYGACCAGCCGTTTTCTTGGAAACCACCGAAAATGACATATCTAGGATTGCAAATTCCTTCTGAAATTATTWAGACACGTCAACAGAACTATACTCCACTTCTCKAAAAGGTTGGGGAAGAATTGGATAGATGGAGGGATTTACCAATTTCTCTTATTGGGCGGGTCAATTGTGTAAAGATGAATATATTACCACAATTCTTGTACCTTTTTCAAACCTCCCTTTTCCTATCCCAAAGATTTTTTTAAACAACTTAATAGAAGGTTTCTTTATTTCTGTGAAAGGGAACCCCCCAGAGTGAAACTCACAAACTTATAGCAAACCATACTTCAGAAGGAGGACTACTCTATCTACTTCCATTGTATTACTGGGCATCTCAGTTAAAGGCTGTTGGGGTTGGAAAAATACCAAAACAAGTTCACCATCTTGGAGACAGATAGAGGAGTGTTCGACCCCTGCTACCATTGGCATCTATATCTTATATTAGCCACGTAAAGCTTTGCTAGGTCTCATTAACAACCCTTTCATTAAAAACACATTAAAAAATTGGATGAAGTCTGTAAACAACAGAAGGCTTAAGGATCTTATATATGAACAAACACCTTTCTATAATAACCCCATCTTACCCAAGCCCTGAGAGATGTTTACATTTCTTGGTTCAACAAGGAATTAAAACATTGGTAACCTCATAGAGAAGGTGAACTATTATCCTTTCAACAACTGGCATCTCATTTTCAGTTACCTCAAACTCATTTCTTTAAGTACCTACAGGTTAGGCCAGGTTATTGCCACTCAGCAGGGAGGTAGGACTCAGCCCATGAGTACACCTATAACTGATCAACTGTGGCTGGAAAGGAAAGGGGAAAAAGGTTTCATTTCTTACATGTACTCTAGGCTTCAAGCTCTGTTGGGGAACGATGAACCTCTGAAAGCTTGCATGAAGTGGCATGATGACCTTGTTCTCGTTGTTGAGGATGAGAAATGGYGAAAGCWCTTTTTAGATGCTCAGCYTCTTTCATTTAACACAAGGCACAAGTTGATGCAATTCAATTATTTTACATAGGYTCTYTTTTACACCAGAGAGACTGTATAAAATCTATTAAAAATGTCGCCCAAGGTGTAAAACGGGAGTGGGCACACTTATGCATATGTTTTTGTCCTGCCCTGAACTAAGCAATTATTGGTAAGACATTATTCAGATCTTATCACAGGTCARTAATATAACGGTACCACTAGATCCTCCCCTTATTCTTCTTGGASATGATTCTGTTCTACCAGTTAATATTTGTAGCAAAACKAGATTCATTAAATTGTCAGTCATTGCAGCCAATAAATGCACAGCTATTATATGGYAYAGTSYCKCTCCGCCAAGCAAGCAGATGTGGCTAAWAGAACTTCCTATATTCCATCTGAAAAAATAACATACAATTTACGTAATTGTCACTCCCTGACCTTAGTWATCTTWGTTTTCTTTATTATTTTGGTTAGGTCAGGGTGTGACAAGGGTGGTATGTGTGTTTTTGTCTGGTCTAGGGTTTTTGTATGTCTAGGTTGTGTGTGTAGTCTAGGCATACGTAGGTCTATGGTGGCCTGGATTGGTTCCCAATCAGAGGCAGCTGTTTATCGTTGTCTCTGATTGGGGATCCTATTTAGGTTGCCATTTTCCAGTTTGGTTTGTGGGTGATTGTTTATGTGATGTTGCATGTCTGCACTCGTTATATGTGGCGTCACGTTCGTTTTATTATTTTTGTATTAGTTTGTTTATTGTTCTTCGTTATCATTAAAGAAGATGTATTCACATCACGCTGCGCTTTGGTCTCCTTCGTATGACGGACGTGACAGTAATAAACCTTTTGAATTTACTGATGTCTGGGGGGACTTTCAGRAGTTTCTAGAGARYTCACCTTAGCTGCCTCATTACTYCTTTCTTCATGAATGTAWTATTATTATTTGTTTTTGTGTTGAATAATTTATTTTCTAGCATGGAATGTGAAGGTCATTCTGTTTCTTTTTTTGTTGTTAATCAGTGAAGKTAATACCGGTAGAGGGGAGGGAGGGGGGTATTCCTGTGTACAGAAAAACAAAAAATTCTGATACATCACATGCCTTATATTTTCCTACATACTGTAAGTAAAAGCAGGAAATGCATCGCTGCCGTTCATTCCAATTAGACTGGTTTGGATTTCTCCCTGACCAATAAAACATTGGGGGTCATGACAGGTGTGGGCAAACTTTTTTGGCTTGAGGTCCACATCGGTATTTCGAAATTCAACTGCGGGACACAGATTTTGTGCTGACCGATTTGTTTGTCTAAATACTTTTGCCGGCCAGAAAAAGTGCAGTWACTTGAAAATGTATAGGTCTGTAATTCGAAATACTTTATACTTTCTATCTTTGTTTTAAAATTTTAACCCAGAATAATAGTGTACTCATCCTACTGTAGCGGTCCCAACAGGAACATTGTAACGAATATGGAGGGCAGCTCAACATGGAACTCATGCATGTACAGTTGAATTCGGAAGTGTACATACACCTTAGCCAAATACATTTGAACTCAGTTTTTCACAATTCTTGACATTTAATCCTAGTAAAAATTCCCTGTCTTAGGTCAGTTAGGATCTTCACTTTATTTTAGGAATGTGAAATGACAGAATAATAGTATTTCTTTCATCACATTCCCAGTGGGTCAAAAGTTTACATACAATGAATTAGTATTTGGTAGCATTGCCTTTAAATTGTTTACCTTGAGTCAAACGTTTCGGGTAGCCTTCCACAAGCTTCCCACAATAAGTTGGGTGAATTTTGGCCCATTCCTCCTGACAGAGCTGGTGTAACTGAGTCAGGTTTGTAGGCCTCCTTGCTCGCACACGCTTTTTCAGTTCTGCCCACATATTTTCTATGGGATTGAGGTCAGGGCTTTGTGATGGCCACTCCAATACCTTGACTTTGTTGTCCTTAAGCCATTTTGCCACAACTTTGGAAGTATGCTTGGGGTCATTGTCCATTTGGAAGACCCATTTGCGACCAAGCTTTAACTTCCTGACTGATGTCTAGAGATGTTGCTCCAATATATTCACATACTTTTCCTCCCTCATGATGCCATCTATTTTCTGAAGTACACCAGTCACTCCTGCAGCAAAGTACCCCCACAACATGATGTTGCCACGCCCGTGCTTCACGGTTGGGATGGTGTTCTTCGGATTGCAAGCCTCCCCCTTTTTCCTCCAAACATAACGAAGGTCATTATGGCCAAACAGTTCCATTTTGTTTCATCAGACCAGAGGACATTTCTCCAAAAAGTACGATCTTTGTGCCCATGTGCAGTTGCAAACCGTAGTCTGGCTTTTTTATGGCGGTTTTGGGGCAGTGGCTTCTTCCTTGTTGAGCAGCCTTTCAGGTTTGTCGATATAGGACTCATTTTACTGTGGATTTAGATACTTTTGTACCTGTTTCCTCCAGCATCTTCACACAGTCCTTTGCTGTGGTTCTGGGATTGATTTGCACTTTTCGCACCAAAGTACGTTCATCTCCAGGAGACAGAAAGCGTCTCCTTACCTGAGCGGTATGATGGCTATGTGGTAACATGGTGTTTATACTTGTGTACTTTTGTTTGTACAGATGAATGTGGTACCTTCAGGTGTTTGGAAATTGCTCCCAAGGATGAACCAGACTTGTGGAGGTCTGCAATTTTTTTTCTGAGGTCTTGGCTGTTTTCTTTTGATTTTCCCATGATGTCAAGCAAAGAGGCACTGAGTTTGAAGGTAGGCCTTGTAATACATCCACAGGTACAACTCCAATTGACTCAAATGATGTCAATTAGCCTATCAGAAGCTTCTAAAGACATAATTGTCTCGAATTTTCCAAGCCGTTTAAAGGCACAGTCAACTTAGTGTATGTAAACTTCTGAGCCATTGGAATTGTGATACAGTGAGTTATAATTGAAATAATCTTTCTTTAAACAATTGTTGGAAAAATTACTTGTGCCATGCACAAAGTAGATATCCTAACCAACTTGCCAAAACTACAGTGTGTTAACAAGAAATTTGTGAAGTGGTTGAAAATGAGTTTTAATGACTCCAACCTAAGTGTATGTAAACGTCCGACTTCGACTGTATATGCCTGCTAGTGCTGAGCGATTACCTGATATTTCTGTTTTTTGGGGGTTATTAAACAACTACTTGTCTGACGTGGGTTTTTACTTGAATCCATTTAGTTCTGTTTTTTTGGTGAGCTCAACACTCCATTTCTCTAGAGAGAAATCATTCATGAGAGAAATTAAGTCAAGAACTATGTGGGACTCTGGGCTTAAGGGAGTTGTAGTTTTCATTAGGCAAATATTCAACCTAGTTCAGTGCAGAAATTTGGCAATTAACTACAAGAACCATAATCCATTGCACTGGTTCTTCCTGGCTGGGACAGTGATGGATAGCCTACACACAGACCGCATGAGAGAGAAATGTACACAACGCAGTGACGAGAGGGATAGACACAGTATTCCAATTCACTTTTTCCACATTTTGTTATGTTACAAAGTGGSATTAAAATAGATTTAATTGTCATTTGTTGTCAACTATCTACACAAAATATTTTAATGACAGTGGAAGATAAATTCTATATTTGCAATAAATTAATGAAAAATAGAACACTCATATTGAATACATGTTAGAATCACATTTGGCAGCGATGGCTGGCTGAGTAAGTCTGGCTGAGTCTCGCTGAGTAAGTCTCTAAGCACTTTCCACACATGGATTGTGCAACATTTGCCCATTGTTCTTTTCAAAGTTCTTCAAGCTCTGTCAAATTGGCTGTTGATCATTGCTAGACAACCATTTTCTGGTCTTGCCATAGATTTTCAAGCAGATTTAAGTCAAAACTTTAACTCTGACACTCAGGAACATTCACTGTCTTCTTGGTCAGCATCTCCAGTGTAGATTTGTACTTGTGTTTTAGGTTTGTATTCTTCTGAAAGGTGAAATAATCTCCCAGTGTCTGGTGGAAAGCAGACTGAACCAGGTTTTTCTCTAGAATTTTGCCTATGCTAAAAACTCCCCAGTCCTTAACGATTTCAAGCATACCCATAACATGATGCATCCACCACTATGCTTGAAAATATGAAGAGTAGAACTCAGTAATGTGTTGTATTGGATTTGCCCCAAACATAACGTTTTGTAATCAGTACAAAAAGTGAATTGCTTTGCCACATTTTTTGCAGTATTACTTAAGTGCCTTGTTGCAAACAGGATGCATGTTTTGGAATATTTTTATTCTGTACAGGCATTTGTCATGACTCTCCTGTGAGTATCCAAAGATCAGGGTACAATGGATCAGCGTCTACAGAGCCCTCTCACCTGCAGAGGAGAGGAGGGATTGGTGTGGGGGTTTTATAACAACTCACGTCGATGGTAAATTGTAGGCAGCAGACAACTCCTTTTGGTCTTTAATATTGGTGAATGGAATCTCTTTGTTACAGAAGGTTTTGCCGCCCAAAAACTCTATCGTCCACAGTGAACACTGGGACAATATATTTCAACATCCGAATGTGGGGAATGATGAGAGATGGAACATGGGAAATGAATGTCTATTTTGTGATGGTAAAAATGGTATAAAAGCGATATAATGAAAATATTGTAACTTGAAGAGTTTTCACACTGTGTATATCAGGTTTACATCCTTTACGCTGTGTAGGAAATATCAAGGATGAAGATAATATTTTTGTTTGGATAGGAATGTGATTTTTTGCTCGACTGAGAGACCTTACAGATAATTGTATGTGTGGGGTACAGAGATGAGGTAGTCATTCAAAAATCATGTTAAACACTATTATTGCACACAGAGTGTGTCCATGCAACTTATTATGTGACTTGTTAAGCACATTTTTACTCCTGGAGTTTTTTAGGCTTGCCATAACAATGGGGTTGAATACTTATTGTCTCAAAACATATCAGGTTTATTTTTTTATTGAAAAACTTTGACATTATCGGGTATTGTGTGTAGGCCAATGACAAAACGTCTACATTTTAAAATGTAAAATTCAGGCTGAAACGCATAACAAAATGTGGAAAAAGTCAATTGGGATGTGAATACTTTCTGAAGACACCGTAGCTCTACCTGAATGATTGTTGTAGTAGTTAGTCATAAGCAGTCTTGAAAGTATGCCTTGTTTACTTTGAAGGACTAGTAAAATGAATCGAAAGCGGAAAAAAACACAATTTTTTTAAATAAACAAACTGACCTCAAAAAGTACTAATCACTCAGCACAAACACACAGCCCCCGGTCTCTAGAATTCTATTAACATTTATTTAATTGGTGTCCTTAGAAGGATGATTATTATAAAGGAGAAATACTACTGTTAGTAAAGCACTATGGATAGGGTAGTTTAATAATTGCCACTACGCACAGATTTGTTCCCCCCTCTTCTATCCCTTCCCTTTTGTCACAGTTCTAGATGTTAAACTATCTAAGGATGCAGTTAGACAGGCAGCCCAATTCCTATCTTTTGTTCACTTATTTCACTTTTGACCAATCAAATCAGCTCTGAAAAAATATCTGATGTGAAAAGATCAGATGTGATTGGTCAAAAGAATTGGGCTGCCTGTCAAACGCAGCCAGAGATATACTGGCTGCGTTTGCAAGGTGCTGGCCTGTGTGTGTGAACTCGTGGATACCATTTGTATGTCTTTGTGTGGAGTATGAGGGAAATTAGAGGTAGTTTCACGAGCCAATGCTAACTAGCGTGAGCGCAGTGAAGGGTAGTCTACAGGTACAGTAGCATATGCTATGGATCGCAAAACTACCATCAACTTCCTTCATACTGTACGCAGAGACATAAAATTGGTATCCACGAGTTCATCTGTCTCTCGGTAAGTCGAAAAATTTGAATCTCTGAGTATCCCTTTTAAGGTACCTCATGGGCATCCGTAACTTTTTCACTTAACTTTTTTTTAGGTTGCACAAATAATTTTATGTACATTTTAAGGAGTAAATGTACATAATATATTTCTTGCAACTGGTCCCTGGCCTTAAAGCTCAMTATGGTGGCCATTTTGGATTCACAGTAAACTTACACCAAAGTACCTGCTCTTTCCATAACATAGACTGACCAGGTGAATCCAGGTGAAAGCTATGATTCCTTATTGATGTCACTTGTTAAATGCATTTCAATCAGTGTAGAAGGGGAGGAGACAATTGACACATGGATTGTGTATTTGTGCCATTCAGAGGGTGAATGGGCAAGACAAAAGATGTAAGTGCCTTTGAACGAGGTATGGTAGTAGGTGCTGGGTTTTTCCACACTCAACAGTTTCTCGTGTGTATCAAGAATGGTCCACCACCCAAAGGATATCCAGCCAACTTGACACAACTGTGGGAAGCATTGGAGTCAACATGGGCCAGCATCCCTGTGGAACACTTTCGACACCTTGTAGATTCCATGCCCCAGCAAATTGAGGCTGTTCTGAGGGCAAAATGGGGTGCAACTCAATTTTAGGAAGGTGTTCCTAATGTTTGGTACACTCAGTGTAGGTGCCTAAACCTTCATTCAATGCCATTATGGCTGCCATATTTGATTTGGGACAAGATCCAGGGTGGCCCAAAAGCTTAATTGCAAGGMCAGGGGATAGACAAGCATAATCCACCTGAGAATCCTTGACGGGACAAAATATGCATTTTTCTGTTTCTAGGCCCTGTCTATAATGTCCTCCATACACACACAAAGGATTTTACAAGCTGCTGAATTGAATGGAAAGTGAAACTTGTTGATATTGTGGGCTGTGGTTGGGACAGTTCATCCTAAATTAGGGAGTTGTGGTAAAACCATCAGTGTCACTACTAGCTTTTTCTCCCTCTCTCTCGGTCTCCCTCGTCTCTTTCCTGTCTCTCTCTTTTTCCTGTCTCTGTGTCCCCGCGTGTCTCTTTATTTCTCTCTCTCCCCTGTCTCTCTTTCTTCTCTTTCTTCTCTTCTCTCCGGCCCGTCTCTCACTCTATCTTGTTCTCTCTCTCGTTCTCTCTTTGTGTTCCCCTCTCTCTCTTTCTCTGATTACTGATGCCCTTCTCTCCTCCACGTCCTCCTCCAGGCAGCGAGCGGGCACGGTAACAGGTGTGTCTGTGAACGTGCTGTGCCTTCTGTCTGTCATGCTCTTGCCCAGACCATCCGTCAGCAGCTCAACGCCCACCCGCCGTCACCGCCACCATGCTGCAGGGATCCGGGGACTTTGTCTGCTCTCTGCCCGCCTGGCATCACATTGGCATGGTGAGGAAAGGGAGAGCGAGCTCTGACTATTGGACATGGGCAAAGGGAAACCGCATTGTCATYTATTCGATTATATTTGATATGATAATGATATTTAGCTCCTCTTAGCAGTTTAATCTTCTTGTCTAGGAGCCATTCAGGCATTTTAAATGTGCATGCTTGAAATGTGAGTTTTTTTTATATTACAATGTACACTGAGTACACYAACCATTAAGAACACCTGCTCTTTCCATGACATAGACTGACCAGGTGAATCCAGGTGAACGCTATGATCCCTTATTGGTGTCACTTGTTAAATCCACTTCAATCAGTGTAGATGAAGGGGAGGAGACKTGTTTGATTTCATTTTATTAGGATCTCATTTAGTCCTCATTTGGACTAATCTTCCAAGAGTCCTTAAACATTKAAATACAATTTATAATACAATCACATTTTCACKTARAACAKACWSWRWKWWACAGACATAATACACTGACATATTGYCCAGATAAATACTCTTAACAGCCTGAAAKTATAGATTGATTCCTTCATCTACCATAGTCCTGCACAACCTTCWAATTTTTRATATTTAAATGGTTCTAAAGTATTGTTTGAATTTATATATTGAAAGGTTTCTGGTTCYCTCAGATTAATTATTACATTTCTTTATTGCTCTAAATATAAATGTTATTTTGCATATTTCTCTTTTCTGCCTGGATAACACAGATGGTGGACAATCTATTCCTAGTATTTACAGAATATTTGTCTCTTAACAACTAAATACTGTTGTGAATGGAGTTTGGCTGTTTTAAATGGTGTACATTGTGAAATAAAATAAGCATGTWTTTTTTTCAATTATCTTGTTGATTGATGACCAACCAAGAGCATTGAGCATGACTACAACAGACGAACCATATCTCCACCTTAAAARAATCCTTGCTGCTTTGTTCTGTGCGATCTGCAGCCGCATAAATTTCACTTGCTGTTGCATTTCCCCAGACCACAGAACAGTAGTTCACCTGACTCACAATTAACGCTTGGGTTGTTTGCTAAAGAATCTTTACCTGTACATTTTTAGRTATCCTTCTGATCATTCATGCAGTTTTKTTTTTTTKTTTTTTKTTTTTTATACATAGATGAGTTATTTGAGACGACCATGATAAGCAGTTGTCTAGCTGCACCCCTASTAGTWTGGTTTCTGCCACTTCCTCAATTTGRACTCCCCRCATACTTAATTGTKTCCCATGCTGTGTTGACCTTTTCRTGGTGGAACAGACCAACATAWCCTTGGTTTTCTTGGTGTTCAAAACAAGTTTGTTCTGGCAAACCCACTCCCTGATATTTCTCAGATCTACTTGTAGAGCTTGCTGTACCTGTACCATCTTACATATAAAGTCTTATTTGTTAATCGAAAAATTGTGAATAACTCACCACAGGTTCATGAGAAGGGTGTGCTTGAAAGGATGCACATAACTCTGCAATGTTMGGTTGTATTGGAGAGAGTCTCAGTCCTAAATAATTTTCCACACACAGTCTGTGCCTGTATTTAGTTTTCATGCAGGTGAGGGCTGAGAATCCACTCTCACATAGGTACGTGGTTACAAAGGGATCAGTGTCTTAACAGCGCGATTTGCCAAGGCAGGATACGCTGAGCGCAGCACAATCCAGAAATCTGGCAGTGGCTTCTGATTAAAATCGTTAAGTGGACTGGAGGCAGGGCATGAATGGGGTAACGAATCCAGTTGTTTGTGTCGTCCGTTTTGAGAAAGTACCTGCGTAATTTTCTACCCAACTCACTCAGTGTAACGATCGTCGTAATCCTCCTCCTCGGACGAGGAGGAGAGGCGAGAAGGATCAGACCAATATGCAGAGTGGTTAGTGTTCATATTTAATGAAAATAGACTGAACACTTAACATACAAAACAACAAACGTGACAAACCGCAAACAGTCCCGTGTGGTACTAACACAGACACGCGATACAACCACCCACAGCAACCACGTGAATCACAGCTGCCTAAGTATGATTCTCAATCAGGGACAACGATTGACAGCTGTCTCTGATTGAGAATCATACCCGCCGAACACAAACAACCCAACAAGAAAATAACACCTCGACAACCCACCCCAACTCACGCCCTGACCAACTAAATAAACCAAGAAAAAGGAAAAACAGGTCAGGAACGTGACATAACCCCCCCCCTTAAGGTGCGAACTCCGGGCGCACCGCATAAAGTCTAGGGGAAGGTCTGGGTGGGCGTCTGTCCACGGTGGCGGCTCTGGCGCTGGTCGTGGTCCCCACCCCACCATAGTCAAACCCCGCTTCCTTGGCCTCCTCCCAATGGCCACCCTCCATGTCAATCCCACTCTACCAAAGGGCAGCACCGGACTGAGGGGCAGCACCGGACTGAGGGGCAGCACGGACTGAGGGGCAGCACCGGACTGAGGGGCGGATCCTGGCTGGCTGGCTCTGGCGGATCCTGGCTGGCTGGCTCTGGCGGATCCTGGCTGGCTGGCTCTGGCGGATCCTGGCTGGCTGGCTCTGGCGGATCCTGGCTGGCTGGCTCTGGCGGATCCTGGCTGGCTGGCTCTGGCGGATCCTGACTGGCTGGCTCTGGCGGATCCTGACTGGCTGGCTCTGGCAGCTCCTGACTGGCTGGCTCTGGCAGCTCCTGACTGGCTGGCTCTGGCAGCTCCTGACTGGCTGGCTCTGGCAGCTCCTGGCTGGACGGCTCTGGCTGGTCCTGGCTGGACGGCTTTGGCTGGTCCTGGCTGGACGGCTCTGGCTGGTCCTGGCTGGACGGCTCTGGTGATCTTGGCTGGACGCTCTGGCTGGTCCTGGCTGGACGGCTCTGGCTGGTCCTGGCTGGACGGCTCTGGCTGGTCCTGGCTGGACGGCTCTGGCTGGTCCTGGCTGGACGGCTCTGGCTGGTCCTGGCTGGACGGCTTCTGAAGGCTCAGTACAGACGGACAGCGCTGGGCAGGCAGACAGTTCAGACAGCGCTGGGAAGGCAGGCAGTTCAAACAGCGCTGGGCAGGCAGCAGCTCAAACAGCGCTGGGCAGGCAGGCAGTTCAGGCGCCGCTGGGCAGACGGCAGACTCTGGCCGGCTGAGACGCACTGTAGACCTGGTGCGTGGTGTAGGCACTGGCTGCGCTGGAGGGAGGAAGGCTCTGACAGCGTGGACAGGTGGGAGCAGCTGGAGAGACAGCCTGGTGCGGGGCTGCCACCGGTGGACTGGTACGTGGAGGTGGCACCGGTATACCGGACCGTGAAGGAGGACGCGCTCTTGAGCACCGAGCCTGCCCACCTTACCAGGTTGAATGGTCCCCGTAGCCCTGCCAGTGCGGCGAGGTGGAATAGCCCGCACTGGGCTATGCTGGCGAACCGGGGACACCATTCGTAAGCTGGTGCCATGTATGCCGGCCCAGGAGACGCACTGGAGGCCAGATGCGTTGGGCCGGCTTCATGACATCCGGCTCGATGCCCAACCTAGCCCTACCAGTGCGGCGGGTGGAATAGCCCGCACTGGGTAAAGCACGCGTACTGGGGACACCGTGCGCTTTACCGCATAACACACGGTGTCTGACCAGTACGACGCCCTCTCACTCCACGGTAAGCACGGGGAGTTGGCTCAGGTATCCTACCGGCTTTGTCACACTCCTCGTGTTCCCCCCCAAGACATTTTTGGGTCTGACTCTCGCCTCCCAACCGCGTCGCCGCGGCTGCCTCCTCATACCAGCACCTCTCTGCCTTCGCTGCCTCCAGTCCGCCTTGGGACGGCGATATTCCCCTGGCTGAGCCCAGGGTCCTTTGCCGTCCAGGATCTCCTCCCAAGTCCAGGAGTCCTGGGTTTTTTCCCACTGCTGTCGCCTCCCTTCTCCACTCCGCTTGGTCCAGATTGGTGGTGGTTCTTGTAACGTCGTCGTAATCCACCTCCTCGGACGAGGAGAGAGGCGAGAAGGATCAGACAATATGCAGAGTGGTTAGTGTTCATATTTAATGAAAATAGACTGAACACTTAACATACAAAACAACAAACGTGACAAACGCAAACAGTCCCGTGTGGTACTAACACAGACACGCGATACAACCACCCACAGCAACCACGTGAATCACAGGCTGCCTAGTATGATTCTCAATCAGGGACAACGATTGACAGCTGTCTCTGATTGAGAATCATACCCGGCCGAACACAAACAAGCCAACAAGAAAATAACACCTCGACAACCACCCAACTCACGCGCCTGACCAACTAAATAAACACAAGAAAAGGAAACACGGTCAGGAACGTGACACTCAGGTGCTTCGCTATATCACATTTGACATTGTCCGTAAGCTTGAGTTCATTTGCACACAAAAAAATCATACAATGATGGAAAGACCTGTGTGTTGTCCTTGTTAATGCAGACAGAGAAGAGCTCCAACTTCTTAATCATAGCCTCAATGTCGTCCCGCACATTGAATATAGTTGCGGAGAGTCCTTATAATCCTAGATTCAGATCATTCAGGTGAGAATAAACATCAGTCGTGAGAAACTTGTCATCATGCAAGCGGTCAGACAAGTGAAAATTATGGTCAGTAAAGAAAACTTTAAACTCATCTCTCAATTCAAAAAAACGTGTCAATACTTTGCCTCTTGATAACCAGCGCACTTCTGTATGTTGTAAAAGTGTTACATGGTCGCTGCCCATATCATTGCATAGTGCAGAAAATACACYAGAGTTCAGGGGCCTTGCTTTAACAAAGTTAACCATTTTCACTGTAGTGTACAAKATGTCTTTCAAGCAGTCAGGCATTCCCTTGGCAGCAAGAGTCTCTCGGTGGATGCTGCAGTGTACCTAAGTGGTGTCGGGAGCAACTGCTTGCARGTGCGTTACCACTCCACTATGTCTCCCTGTCATGGCTTTTGTGCCATCAGTGCAGAAACCAACATGAGCAGCAGCTACGTTTGGAGTGGAATTCCCACCAGAGAGTAACGGTTAATGTGATTGGATGTTAATTATTTGACTAGGCTACCTGTATTTGACATTGTGTTGTTATTTCACTGAATGCTAGATAGTTAAATGTTATTTTTGGCAGTGAAACGAGGCTACTCAGGCGAGAAAAAAACCTCACCCAAATGTTTTGCCCCATTGGAAAATATAAATGGACTGTTTGAAAATGTGAAGGAAAAAAAAGTGAATCACATTTTTATTTGGCGTACCCCCGACGGCATTGCGCGTACCCCTGGTTATGGTCACAATATTATGGTCTGTCCAGCCCACTGACATTGATCTGGCTTTTAAGCATTGCAATGGTATATTGCAGAAGATCAGATCAATGCACGTGTCCGAACAGTGACCTAACTTAGTTGATGATCTAGTACAGTAGTATCATTAACCATTTGTTCCAAACCACAGCTCTCGGCATATCTCATTCATTTAGTTATATTTGAATTATTATGATACTTCCAATTTATATTAAAATAACCCAAGATAAATACATCTCTGTTGCTATCTGTGGCCTTGTCAAACCCAGTACATAAGCCATCCAGATAGGACACCTTAGAGCTAGGAYGTCTATACACACATCCTACCAATATGGGTGCCTGGTGAGGCAGATGTACCTGAGCCCATAGTGCCTCTATTTGACATACATTAAGGTCATCCCTTCTCTTAAAAGGTATATGATTCTGAATGTACAGTGCTACACCCCCACCATTCCTATTCCTATCTCTTCTAAGTAGACTATATCCTTGATTCCTGTCCCTTCTCAGTAGACTATATCCATGAATGTTCATTTGCCCGTCATTTACAGATGCATCCAAATGCATTTCGGTCAAAGCTAAAATATGAATATTATTTATGTTGACCAAGTTAAAAACCTCATGTATTTTGTTAGGAAGGCTKCATACATTAACKTGAGCTATATGCAGCCCTTTCCTTYTCAAGTGGAGATCAATAGAGCATGTATTCATTATAGTTGAKGTTYTCATGATACACRACAACACACAAACTCAGATTTGAACATTGYATTAAAATAGRCAGGGAGTTACTCTAGAGTCCTGATACAGTTGCCCGTTGACGTAAAGTTTATCCATCACCAACGAGACTCATCGATTCAGTTTTTTTTCTCCTTTCATTGATCTCCGTGGAGAAGTGATCATTCATTCAAAAGTCAGTGTTTCTGAGTTCCTACCCCTACTCTTRGCCATTTCCTTTTGCTTAAAATGTTCAAAACATGCAATAATAGCCCGTGGCCTATTCCCAGAGGCCTTACCCATTCCATGGACTCTGGAGAAAGTGACATTACGCACGACATCTGTGGGCAGTTTCGGTTGAGTTGACATAAAGTCTCGGACAGTGTCCTCACAGTGTCCTCACAGCCTCTGCTGTTGTCATTCTCCAGTATCCCTGAAAATATTAGATTATCCCACATTGATCGGACACTGTACATCAAGCAAGGTTTCTTTAAGTTGTTTGACATGAAGTTGTTTGACATCTGACATTGGCTGAATTCTAGACTGGCACATAATGCATTCATGTCCTCTCTTAGTATATCGAAGTTTGGCAAGCCTTTCATTGATGGATTTCAACAAGTCAACATCCCTATCCGTAAACCTCTCCCCACTCTCCACACGGCGCCCTCTTGCTTGAGGATGGTTTGATGCCATCGTTGATACCGCTTGGCCAACTTGGCTTTGGTTTGTTTTGTTGATTGGGTTTGTTGTCCTTAAGTGTTTGAATCCTCTGAATCCAGTGACATGTTTCTTTGAGCTCGTAAGTATCTCTCGTCAATGACTCGTTCAAGCTCTTCAATGGATTCTGAATCATCCAGGGTGTTTGCAGGCAGAGTAAAACAAAAATAAAACAARGGATGTATCTTTCCGGACCTGTACAGGCCGTCGGTAGATACACCCCAAAAAACATTTAAACGATTGTGTACTCACTCGTGCCTGTTAAATTGAAATATTTCCTGCAAACAATTAACCCGAGGGAGAGAAGAGCATGAAGAGCGTGAGAGATGGAAAGAGAGGTTAAAGAAGGATTTTTAAGCCTTGAGATAATTGAGAGACATGGATTGTGTTTGTGTGCCATTCGGAGGGTGAATGGGCAAGACAAAAAATGGAAGTGCCTTTGAACGGTGTAGGTGCCAGGTGCACCGGTTTGTGTCAAGAACTGCAACACTGCCTCCCGAGTGGTGCAGCGGTCTAAAGGCTTCGCATCGCAGTGCTAGAGGCGTCACTACAGAGAGTGAAATGTAATAGTGTAATCCTGAGATTGTTGGAGAAAAATTGCTTATAAAATCTGAAACCTGTCTTTACATTCCAGCCCAAATCAACCGCCCGGACTAATGCCAAAGCCCAGCCCGCCCCAGTCTCAGCTACAGCCCCTGCTGCTGTGAACGGAGCCGYCACTGAGAGAGCCAGGGAGCTAACACTGGCCGTGGGATGGTGGAGAGATGGGTGTAGTGAATTATGGGTGACACAATGACCTTAAAGGAGCAATCAACAGTTGAAACAATAAAAAAGTGTTCCCGCCACTGTTTCAGTAAAAAGCTGACGGATGAGGCTGGAGAAATTGAACCACTCTGAAATTCATAGATCGAGCTATGGATGCAAGGACTGACCATCCATGACATGGAATTATAGTTTTAAAAATGGATGTAACAGCTGCAGATTGCCTCTTTTTAAGCAATGAAACAATCTAAGACAGTTGCATGGTACATCATTTTCTTCCAAAAATGATATGTTCGTATGACGTCCTAATATTGGGATATGTTAGGAATATCGGAAGCACAATATGTCTGGAATGGTTCCCGATGTTCGCGTGACATGTTTGATATTTCTTTGTCCCTGATGACTGTTTATCAAAACCTCTTTCTCTTCTACTGTCTTTGCTCCAGGGGGAGAAGGTGCGGACGTTGAAGGGCCAGAAGGCAGAGAAGGCTGTGATCAGAACGGAGGTCACCAAGCTACTGGAACGGAAGAAACGGCTATCCCTGGCCGAGGGAAAGAACCTAGAACTAGCCCCCACGAAAGGCACGAAGAACCCCCTGCTCGCCCCAACCCCAGCTAATACTGCTCAGGCTGTAAGGAACGGAGTAGACGTTGAGAGAGCCAGGGAGCTAACACTCGCTGTTGCAGAACAGGTAAGATGAGGGGTACGGGTGTAGCAAATTAGGGGTGAAAACAATTAAATGATGAAATAATTGTCCCCTAAGTCAGTTACATACTACATTATTTTCTCCAGAAATGTCTTGTTAGTATGATATCCGGGACATCTTCAGAATATAAATGTGAAAGGACATGCTCCCAATGTTAAACCTCCTGATCAAATATCAAAACATTACATTTATTTTGTCACAGATYCGCCATTACATAAATCCCAGACATTTTATGATGCCATTTTTAAATGGCAAAGTCTCATCGTATCTTGATACCTTAACATTAGAACTCTCTTGAGTATCTAGTAATGTGAAAGGTAATGCAACCATAGGATTTCAAAGCATGTCAGTGTGTCCATGGATTGACTTGAGTTAATAATGTACTAGTTTGGCAATGACTACTGTCTAGCTGGTATTGATGACCCTGGCTTCTCATGATACGCCCAAGAACGTCAAACAGCTACACCCAGCTAACTTTCACCCGCCTCTACACCTGACCACACAGCYAACTTGGCACCTTGTGCGGACTAAGTAAAAGGGCCTTTTTAGTTGTTCATTTACTATTTTGTAATCACGACAGTCTAGCTGGTTATGATGAAAGTGTCTTGCTAGTCAATGATTTACTAGTTGATAATGCTGACTCTCTGTGTCCAACCTCTTCTCTAATCTGTTTATGTGCCAGTTATGTAATGGTTTAATAGCTGGTAATGACGACCGAGTCCTTATAGTATTATATTGTATCTCTATAATGATGTCTGTGTCTAACCTCTTCTCTGCTTTTCTCTGTTCTGGGTCAGGGGGAAAAGGTGGTAGTTAATGATTTAGCCTGCTAGTTGGCAATGACAACGGAGTCTAGCATAACCTCTTCTCTACTCAGTACTGTGCCATGTTAGGGGGAATAGATGTTATTTGTGATACAGCCTGGATGTTAGGTAATGATTCACTAGTTGTCAATGACGACTAGGTCTAACACAACCTCTTCTCCGGTCTGTCTCTGATTCAGGGGGAGAAGGTGAGGACCCTAAAAGGCCAGAAGGCACAGATGGCTGTGATCGGAGCAGAGATCACCAAACTGCTGGAACTGAAGAAACAGTTAGCCCCGGCTGAGGGAAAGAACCCCGGACCTGCCCCTACGAAAGGCAAGAAGTGAGAGAAGGAAGACAGACAGAAGCAGGAAAATATGAGTAGAGGGAAGTAAGATTTCAATAATTACCTTAAATGGAGAATGGGATCAAGATATGCACTAAGAAAGAAATATGAAAATAACTTCTGTAAGACAAGTCTATGACTGGATGAAAGACAAGAAGGTTCTAGTAGCCTGGTAGAAACCAGCCTGATAGCTGCTGGCATTCACCGTTCTGTTTTACTACACCACATCCATCGTGAAGTGAACTAAAAAAGGCAACGATCGTGCGGATTCCACCAGGCTAAGGTTCTAGAATCTAGTGTCACTATGCAGAAATCAGAACAGGTCAGTGTGTGATCAATGTCAGGTTTGGGTAGATGTTTAATAATATAATAATATTGTTATATTATAAAAAAACATTTTTTAATATCCCCCTTACCCATTTATTCAATCAAATAAATAGCATTGCTACAAGTAACTTTTTGCAAATACTGTGGAAAATGAATTCAGAAAAAAWTTGTTTTCTAAGCATTCGTTTGGACCTTAATATATACGCAAATAAGCATTTCAAGACACTGAAATTGTTTTAAGGATTTATTAGAAAATGTGAGCATATAAAGTAAATACAATATAATGTTTCATGTAACAACAGAAATAAAATACCTCTAATTCAACCACTAATCGATACAGATTTTTTTATAATAAAATGACAAATTAATATGGGTACAGTAAAGTGTATATATTACAGTATAACTAGGTATAATACATGGTTATATCAAATATATAGGTGAATCAGGGTAGCTCTACATTGTAAATATTACTACCTCAATTCAGTCAATTTGATAGAAAAAGGTCAGCGTAGAAAGAAGAATAAATGGGTCCTAGGTGTAGAACTATCCATACACACTAAAGCTGCAGCGGGTTATACAAAAGTAGAAATTGAAAAACTACCAATCATCATTCTCACATACTCACACTGCACTGAGTACTGACAAACTTTCCTGAGCTCCATATTTCCACATAAACTATGCAAGAAATATTATCTCTGCTGGCCTCCGTTCAGCCTTTAGGATTAATCTTAGATTTTCGAGGTTGGCAGATYAGGGATAGCCTGGGATCCAAACTGATTTAGCTATGTTTCATTGTTGTTTCATTGGGGAACAATGGTACGCACAGCATTCAGTCTGATTTAACCAGGCTAGATCAAGGATAGGGTGACAATGAAATGCACTCTCTGCGTTTCCGTTCCACACTCTACCGTCATACTAAGGATGAGCCCAACTATGTTTTTCAGAATCAATTCATTGGATGGTTGCGAGGGCAGATTAGTCAATAAAACTCCTAGCAACGGTAAATATCACCTTTATGTGATTAGTCAATTCCATAATGTTGGAGTCACTGCCAATGCCCTTGATCAATTAATCCAATAATCAAACTCATCCCTCGTTCATACAAATCCCTTCACTAGGCRGAATGATCTAAACCACGCCCAATCKGTCTCATTCATTATGGCATGCGACGGAAAATGTCATMTGAGTGTTTGTTGATGAACAAGCCCAAGTTGGTCTTCCGTTTGGTGCCTAATGAACACGACCCATGGAATGCTTCTGATGGGWGTTGGTTAACAACTTCCATAGATGGATGCTTCCAACCAATTCCTTCATTTTGGAAACTACGCTGGTGCCCTCAAATCACTCAATTGAATCTAACTCATCATCCCTACTTCATACAGGAACACTTCACTAGGTTGGATAAGCGGAAAAACGCCATAATCAGGATCGAGCTCATCGCGGCAAAAAAAGGTTTTAAAGCGTTTTGCAACAGAAAACCTCTATCAGCGTTTCTTATTGGATGAGTCCAGGTAGYCCCACCTTCTCTTTCCATTTGATTCCTAATGAACAAGTCCCATGCAATGCTTGCGATGGGCGTTAACTGTTAACGACCTTCATAGATGCTTCCGATCAATTTCTTCATTTTGGAATCGATGCCCTCAATCAATTAATTTGACTCTTAACTAATCCCTACAGTACTTCAAACTGAGCACTTCAGTAGACTGAATGAGCTACACAATCGTACAATGCTTGTGATGGGCGCTAATTGCTACCCATCTAGTTCAAATGTGCTTCCTAAAATCCAGCCTTACATACAGTACACTGTAACGTCTCAACAGAGGCATTGCATGATCCACCTGCCATTTAAACCGTTCCCTCCATTTCCTTTACATGCTGTCTATCTCCCTCTCTCTACGTTTGCCGCAATGCTGCAGTTCCTTCTCTCCATGGTTTTCCTTTGACTTGCTCTTTCATCTTTCTGTCTAACTTTACTTCTTTCTCTCTCTCTCTCTCTCTCTCATAGTTTTGAAGAAAATTATCATTTAACTTTCTTCTCGAAACACGTACGTGTCTTTTGGTTGCTTTCTAACTCTCATCTAGAAATGCATTTCATGGTCACCCCAATGTTCACCCTTCACCGCCAACCTGCTATTCCAAATGTTTACGTTCTGCCTTGTGTTACTTCTGTCATCCCGCTACCTCTCATCCCTCTCTCCTCTTTGCTTTTCTTCCTTCACTTTTTGGTGTTAACTAGTCTCTCTATCAGGGCTCTGCGTGTCCTCTGCACCTCCTCTCCCAGTCTGTCTATCTCCGCTTTTAACCTCTCGTTCTGATCCGTCAGCTCCTGCACCTTCCTCTCGTTCTCCTGCTCCCTCTCTCTCCTGCTCTTCTTCGCAGAAGAGGAAGAGGAGGATGAGCGCGAACCGGCGGAAGGGAAGGACAGAGAGTTGCCTCTCTTGCGTTTGCCCAGCCGAGACATTGAGAAAGCGGTGCTAGTAAGAGAGGAGACAGGAGAGGAAGGAGGAGAGCAGTTGAGAGAGGGGGAAGGAGAGGCGGCGGAGGAGGAGCAGGAGGGTGAGTCGGGGACACATGGGTGTTCATCCTCCTCGCTAGTGGAGGGAGACGCAGGCTGAGACGCAGGCTGTTGGACGTTGTTGGAGTGATGATGATGGTAGCTACCGTCCACCATGCCCAACCCTCCCTCACTCAGCAGCTCAAAGAACTCTGGGGGTAACAGGTCCCCTCCTCCCGAACCTCCCTCTCCATCTCTCCCTCCCTCTCTGTCCCCAGGCCTCTCCGTCCTCTCCACAGCTGGATTCAGACACAAGGCGGTGGAGGAGTGGGGCGGATGGGTAGGAGGCTCCTCCGGAATTGTGACCCTCTGGACACCCTCTCCTCCGCACCACGCCTGKCCTCCAACCCCCACCSCCACCCCGTCCGTCAGCCATGTCAGGGAACAGCTCTCCAGGACATCTAGGAACTCTGTCTCTTTCTATGAAGAGAGATATAGAGAGAGGAGAAAGAAGAAATGACAGAAGAGAGAGGGAAGGAAGAGCGAAAGAAAGAGAAGAAAAAAATAGAGGAGCGGTTATGTCAAAGACCCTTCTTACATCAGCGCTCTTGAAAGAGTTGCATCATGAAGCAGAGAAGATGAAGAAAAGATGAAACAAAATGTTTGGATAACCAACAACCGATAAAAAAATAAAAAATCACAATCAGTCATCGATCACTTTGTTCATAAATCAATCAATATTTTWAAAAAATTACTAATTATAATCCCAACTGACCTCTGAGCAGGGAGGGGCGCGAGTCAGCTTGGCCCCACCCGTGTCTGATCCCAGTATATCCTGCAGGTCCTCATACCACGCCTCCAACTCTGCACCACACAGCGGCCCCACACCAGGGGGGTACGGAGGGGGCAGGTGAAGCCACTCGGTAGTCATCTCTGTCACTCAGTCGCACAGATAGTCTTTCACAGCCACACGCTGGTACACACTGGACCTGGACTGGTGGTGGAGAAAGGAGGAGCCGGTTTTAAAATAATGTCGAGACAGGAGGGTTTGGTTTTAGAATGATGAAATAATTATTTATTATAGCATCTTTAGTATGAACCGTTATGGGGTTTCTATACAGTAGGCTAGATATCGGGATCGACATATTACCAAGAAAGCTGTATGTGAGAGAGCTGTGCAATAGAACTGGCTACGTTAGCATGTTGTTTCTAATTATCAATTGTTGAAGAAAAATATGCAATCGAACAAAGTACCGGTATTATAATTTCTATATTTAGTGAAAAAAAATCCACTTTTCGTGAAATTGTAAAATAGTGACACTCTTTGGACAAATGGCTGTACTGCATGAATCAATTGATGATAMGATTCTATAGCCAAAAACATGAGATGTAGTGATGACTAAATTTCAAACATTATCAAGTTAAAATCTAGAAAATAAATGCATTGCTATAATATAAACATGATGAGGTTAACTTGACATCCATAGACAAAACATCCAACACTCAGTAAAAACACAGAAAACGAAAGAATTAATGAGGAAATGCAAATCACCTTTTGAAAGTCTCTTATAATCAAGTCTGGCAATTGGTTGTTGGTGATAATTTGTCCCAACAAGTCTAGAAAGAAAGAATTCATGACAATAATTATTGGCAATTATTGTAACAAATACGTAATACAGTGATYATGAGATGTTGATGAGATGTTAGAATTTGCTTAAAGGAACATATTGTATAAAAGCAGCCATAGAGATGTCTAGTCACATTAAAGCTGATGCAGTCAACTTGATAAAACAACCTGCTGACAATAAATTCATAAAAATGTTGAATAGGCCTATACAAATGATTTTCGATAAAGAACACGAATACAATCATTTGACAAACTACTGTACTGGCTTCACGTGTTCTGATTATAATTTTTTTAGGGAAAATCACAACAAAATCAGGTCATTGATTTGCCTCATGTAAACAAAGACTCCGTAGGTGTTCTAGGGCGCCCTCTGTCTGTCAAGGTCCACAATGAATTATATTTCTATCAGAACATCCTTGCTTGAGTTCGATTTCCACTAGCTCATGAAAAATTAAATATAATTGACATCCAATTTTCCGAGTTGAAGATATTTGGTCTAAAAATACAGTTTTATCCTTAATATTGAATAGTTAACGGTACTTTGAAACCACTTGCTCAACACAGGAAATACATGGCTGTCTGACCACAACAGACATCGAGCAAAGAAAGTCGTTACTGTGGTCAGAGTAACTGGTTTTAAAGTACCTTTAACTCTGCCGCAATCAATAAATGCAGCCCAATTCTTGARGAATACTTTTATGATCAGTATCTATTTATTCTTGAATGTATTGTTTGACGAATACATTTCAGAAAAGTGACATTTATGCAACTGTGGGCTATGTTTTTTTTCCTCGGATGTGGTCTCAGCTCGCTCTCCATCCATCCAGCCAAGCCAAGGCATTACGTCATGGAATCAAAGTACGGGACGAGTGAAACAAAAGCAAGGGTGAAAACTGACACCTCCAATGGGTACAGAATACTGGGATGGGAACACAAAAGCTGTTCTATTCTATTCTACAGGAAAATCAATGAACTCAAAATAGCAAGACGTGCGAGCTTATTCTTCTTTGTCAATGCAGATAAGTGTTTTTTATTTAATTGGCTATTAACATAACACAGCCTATATACTATCTGGATACATGACATCCTATACATTTATCAAACAAATACTTTTGTCTTCGATAACAGTAGTCTACATAAGTTAATAAAACCGAAACAAAAGTTTTCAAAACGTTATGTARGCGTTTGACAGCTCAGCTGTCACTGATATCAAACTTCTGGTAGAGAGATAAAGCTCGTTGTAGAGAACGGTCAAAGTCAAATAAGCAGATAAATGCCTCCCTGAATCTTGAATACAAATATAACAACTGTCAAATATAATTGAACGAGAGCAACTGCTCTCCTATAACAGACATGGGAAAGTTGCCAAAACATGCACATTCTTATTTCTAAAGGAAAGCCAGAGCCGATCAGCTGCCAAATTAAAATTAGAACTCTTGTAGAAGACATTCAACAACTCTTAAAAACTGTAGACAATAAAATAAAATCCACCTACCCTTTTTCTTTTATTATTTCGCTTTCTTGACTGTCTTGGGTTCGGAGTATGTATATATTTTAGTTGAGATTGGTGATAGCTCATGTTAACCATTGTTCGGCTTAGTATAGTGAATGTGATTTTTGGAAACTCCCGGTGGTGTTTATATAAGGTGAGCCAACCGAACTTAATGTGGAGATATTGTTTTTTACACAACCTAWCCTACCATTAGCTGACGATGAAATTACTGACATCCAGATGGTCCAATCATAATCTACGCGCTAAAATATTTTGCTTGGTGACATCCAATGCGTAATTATCTTCTACGGTAAAGGCGGGCCTTAAAATGCCATTGCTAGTTGTCTCCGTCGTAGTTTATGTGACCTGAAGATGTGATGCAGTCATAAGACGGCCAGGACGAATTTGGGGCGTTTGGGAGTCACATGAAAGGAATGATGCAATGCTTGGCAACAAATTTCTAGTCAGTGATAAGACCGGGAGAACCAGAACATGTTTTATTTAAGTCTCTCTCTGGCTCTAACAAAATTCTAWAAAAAAAATACACTTATGCAAGAATATTTTAGAATGTCTAAGCAAAGTTTTTCTTACACATATTACACTACAGGCTATTTGTAATTTCTGTTCAGTTATATAGGCTAGTGAAAAGAATAAAGAAAGCAAGTCTGCTTGGAATAATGGCTTATTTTCTATGTAAATCCAATAATTGTGTGGTTTTTATTTTCCATTTTTGATATAGGCTTGACCTCACAATTCTCTGGTAGCTCTATTGTGTCTTTATTTTTGTGGACCGATTGTTTTCTTTACTCGCGTGAGGGCCACATTGTACAGTAGGCCTTTAATCAAGTCTGTGTGTGTGTCATGTTATGTGAAATGCTTTGAAGATCCGACTGCTATCCCCCAACTGTAGCTCTATCTGTGTAAATAGTGTTGTTTCTCAAGAGTAGGCTAGTATAGCCTGCTGCAACAATTAAACTTCAACATATTTGTTTCCTCAGAGGAAACAACGCAATACAGCCTATTTATTGCAATAAGTGACAGCCTATAATAATTGTTTGTTTGTTTTATTTTATTGCACGTTTATTCTAAAGGAATATCATGTCATTCGGATATTAATTTCAGAAATATAATTTATTGGAGTGCCTGTGCGCGCTATCAAAACAACATCACCACGCTCCGATTCAACATGTCGAGAGCCAGTTTCTAAATTGGGCGTTCCCAAAAACTCCTCTACCGCATCGTTTCGAGGATGATCGTGAACAGGCTACAACTGTACACGATAAAAGATAATACACATTTAAGGTTAACCGTTTAAAGCCAACATTRTCATTCTAATAAATAATCGCTCACTTCTTATTCTATTTCATGTGTCATTTCGTCTTTGGYCACTTCACGTCAAAGTATTCAAACTCCGAAGGACAGATAAGTGTTTAAATCCATGTTTATCAGCCTAGCAACAGCAAGCCTAGCAACAGCGCCAAGTGGGATGAGACGCGTCGCGTGCGTGAGTAGCGAATAGAAAGCTCAACGTGCTGTCTCCAGGAGCAGGGTTAAAGCGCGCGAGGAGCCTTGGTTACCACGTCACGACTTGAGGGGCTGTTGCTGAGTAGTTGAGCGGAATACTTTTTCTGTCTAATGTTTATTGAGTCCCGTCGTGTCGTGTGTATTGTATTCATTAGTGGGATAAAGGACACAGGGTTGTTGGCACAGGCTGMGTTTTTGTTACGACCGTCTGGGGTGGAATGGGCAGGGAGGCAACAGTGTTTATAAAAGCAAAACACACGTTTAGACTACACCACAATGTTATTCCCTTAATTTATCTAATTTGTTAGTTCGATAATTCTAATAATATAAATACTATATGTAATTCTCATAATCATAGGCCTAATAACAATTCAATAATAATATAGTAATACTAACATTGCTGCTAAGGGGCTTTACAAAKAAAGGCAAAATTAAACAAAACTGGGAAATGTTATTCACAAGAGAATCAAAAGGCGGGATGGATTAGAGAAATCAATAAACTACAAAATTGTACTAATAAACATTATGAGCTTTTTCGTTTGAAAATCTGGTATTTTGTCACCTAGTGTGTTTATTTTCTAAGAGGATTTCTTTAGCTACATGAATGTGTCATTAGSCTCTGCCAAGTCCTTTCTTATTATACCTCAGTGGCCGAAAGGTTTTCAGGGAAAAGGGAAAGGGGGATACCTAGTCAGTTGTCCAACTGAATGTATTCAATTGAAATGTGTCTTCCGCATTTAACCCAATCCCTCTGAATCAGAGGTGCGGGGGGCTGCCTTAACCGACATCTACGTCTTCGGCGCCCAGGGAACAGTGGGTTAACTGCCTTGCTCAGAGGCAGAATGACAGATTTTTACCTTGTCAGCTCGGGAATTCGATCCAGCWACCTTCCGGTTACTGGCCCAATGCTCTAACCATTAACAAGGTGACACCACTTAGGTGTAATAATGCCACGTTCAAGTGCTAGTCGGAACTAGGAAACMCTGAAATTTCCCGACTTGCTTGAACGTGCCACGTGTATAACTACAACCATTTAGCAAGTCAGACATTTCAGAGTTTCCTAGTTCCGACTAGTACACGAACATAGCACAAAAATGGGGAGACACCTATAGAGCCCCACAGTGGAGATGTCATAATAKCCATAAAACCTAGCGGTCAAACAGAAATGGTGACAATAGTTTTTCCACCGTACATTTTTCCCATAGGGTATTTTAGAAACACTTAAAATAAGGGCTGTGTTTCGTGTAGGCTTACCCCGGCGTGAACTTTTAACCATGTAAATCTCTCTTGGACAAGGTGACTTTTATCAGTATATTCGGCTGTATATACTCTCAGATTCGAAAATGCTGATTAGCATCAAAGTCGAAATCATGCAAGACTACAAATCCCTGCAAGCTCCTGCACGTCATCTCTAGCTGACACCTTTMCCAACAGGTATTGAGTCAATTTAAAACTTGCACAAGACAGTTAACAGAATTGTCATTTGAAAGAAATGTAGCCATTTTATGAATTACTAAATTTAGCTAACATTAGTTACGTAATCCAGAGATTCTAACCTTTGCCTCGATTCAGCAGTCTCATCCAAATCACCATGACATTTGTAATTCTTTATGACAACCAAATTAGCAGCTAATTAGAATTTCATTTTTGGRGTTTAATACAGGCGAATATATTGACGAAAGTCCCCTTGTCCTAAAGAGATTTACACAGTTATCAAAACGTCACGCCGTGTCCTCCAAACAGACCAAGTGGTTCGTCCTTTAAAAGTTGCAGCGTACTGCGGTGCAGCTTGCATGGTGCCGCATAATTCTATGGCACGTTATTTAAGTGTGAACCACTGGTACCATTAATCCTAGTTTGACCACCAGAGGGCATCTTTGAGAAGCATTTGATAGGCTTACAGTACTGGGCTATTTAGCTAAAGAATCCCCGTGTGGTGCGGGCAGGCGGGAGACCGGTGTTCAATTCCCCACAGGAAGGAAGGAGTAGACTGTCCTTGTAAATAACAATTTGTTCTTAACTGATTTGCCTAGTTATATAAAGGTTACACTAAGAGCATAACATTTCTACACCCTAATTGTAGTCTAACCAATACCCAAACGGAGATTCAGTCAAAATAAAAATCTAATTAATTTATCAAGACCAGTCCCCATGCTTGTCTCAGAGCAGTGCTAAACGTTGTAGGCTATCGCTTCAAATCCTATTGCTTCTAACTTCAGTATGCTCTTTAAATAAATAAGACCTACACCCCTTTTAACAGCACATTACACAACACTCGTGAGACTCATGCTGCCTACGGTAGGCCTACAGTATATCGAAAAATATGACGTGACTCATCCACCCCCCCCTCCTCCCTTCCCCATGGGTTAGGTTGGTCTTCTGTGAGTGGCTCTGCGGCCCATCCCGTGCCCCCTGCCCTCGTGCCTTGAACCTTGCACGCTTTGTTGATACAGCTGGAGAACTGCAAGGTAATCCCATTGTGTGCCACTCTGGAGCCATGACCAATATATATTGTCCTGCTAATGACAGGGTTAATAATATATCTCTGAGAATATCCAATGGGCTTTTATATAATTCTAAATMAATAATAATAATTGCTTTGTTTAAAAAATATTTTGGAGATGATTTCGTTTTCAAATAATGTAAAATGAGCGAGAAAAAGGCCATACTTGAACATGGGGTGAGACATTGTTTGTTATTTAGGATGATTTATTTCTGTTTTTAGAGGGAGAGAAACCAAACACCTACAGTCATCTCATGGGTCTCTCAGTCGATACCGGCACATGTATTGAACCAGCATCTGTAGCAACACAGCTTGCAAAGCTATGCAGTGTCTTAGACCGTTGCGCCACTCAGGTGTTGTACAACGTGACTAGTCTAATCAAATCAAATCAAATTTTATTTGTCACATACACATGGTTAGCAGATGTTAATGCGAGTGTAGCGAAATGCTTGTGCTTCTAGTTTCGACAATGCAGTAATAACCAACGAGTAATCTAACCTAACAATTCCACAACTACTACCTTATACACACAAGTGTAAAGGGATAAAGAATATGTACATAAAGATATATGAATGAAGTGATGGTAACAGAACGGCATAGGCAAAGATGCAGTAGATGGTATAGAGTACAGTATATACATATGAGATGAGTAATGTAGGGTATATAAACATAAAGTGGCATAGTTTAAAGTGGCTAGTGATACATGTATTACATAAAGATGGCAAGATGTAGTAGATGATATAGAGTAACAGTATATACATATACATATGAGATGAGTAATGTAGGGTATGTAAACATTATTTTAAGTGGCATTTTTTAAAGTGGCTAGTGATATATTTTTACATAAATTTCCATCAATTCCATTATTAAAGTGGCTGGAGTTGAGTCAGTATGTTGGCAGCAGCCGCTAAATGTTAGTGGTGGCTGTTTAACAGTCTGATTGTAACGGCTATCGTCATATTCCTCCTCCTCGGACGAGGAGAGGCGAGAAGGATCGGACCAATACGCGGAGTGGTTAGTGTTCATGATGAATGATTTATTATAACGGAAAAACTGAACACTGAAAATACAAACAAATAAACAAGTGCAAAAAACAGATACAGTACCGTGTGGTGAAAAACACAAACACGGAAACAAACACCCACAAAACACACGTGAAACCCCGGCTGCCTTAGTATGATTCTCAATCAGGACAACGATTGACAGCTGCCTCTGATGAGAATCATACCAGGCGAACACAAAATACCAACATAGAAAATCACACATAGACAAACCACCCAACTCACGCCCTGACCAACTAAATAAATACAAAACAAAGGAAAACAGGTCAGGAACGTGACACTGATGGCCTTGAGATATGAGCTGTTTTTCAGTCTCTCGGTCCCTGCTTTGATGCACCTGTACTGACCTCGCCTTCTGGATGATAGCAGGGTGAACAGGCAGTGGCTCGGTGGTTGTTGTCCTTGATGATCTTTATGGCCTTCCTGTGACATCGGTAGGTGTAGGTGTCCTGGAGGGCAGGTAGTTTGCCCCCTGGTGATGCGTTGTGCAGACCTCACTACCCTCTGGAGAGCCTTACGGTTGTGGGCGGAGCAGTTGCCGTACCAGGCGGTGATACAGCCCGACAGGATGCTCTCGATTGTGCAATCTGTAGAAGTTTGTGAGTGCTTTTGGTGACAAGCCATTTCTTCAGCCTCCTGAGGTTGAAGAGGCGCTGCTGCGCCTTCTTACAACGCTGTCTGGTGGGTGGACCAATTCAGTTTGTCCATGATGTGTACGCAGGAACTTTAAACTTACTACCTCTCCACTACTGTCCCGTCGATGTGGATGGGGGTGCTCCCTCTGCTGTTTCCTGAAGTCCACAATCATCTCCTTTGTTTTGTTGACGTTGAGTGTGAGGTTATTTTCCTGACACCACACTCCGAGGGCTCACCTCCTTCCTGTAGGCCGTCTCGTTGTTGTTGTAATCAAGCCTACCACTGTAGTGTCGTCTGCAAACTTGATGATTGAGTTGGAGGCGTGCATGGACACGCAGTCGTGGGTGAACAGGGAGTACGGAGAGGGCTCAGAACGCACCCTTGTGGGGCCCAGTGTTGAGGATCAGCGGGGTGATGTTGTTACCTACCCTCACCACCTGGGGGCGGCCGTCAGGAAGTCCAGTACCCAGTTGCACAGGGCGGGTTGAGACCCAGGGTCTCGAGCTTGATGACGAGTTTGGAGGGTACTATGGTGTTAAATGCTGAGCTGTAGTCGATGAACAGCATTCTCACATAGGTATTCCTCTTGTCCAGATGGTTAGGGCAGTGTGCAGTGTGGTTGCGATTGCGTCGTCTGTGGACCTATTGGGTCGGTAAGCAAATTGGAGTGAGTCTAGGGTGTCAAGTAGGGTGGAGGTGATATGGTCCTTGACTAGTCTCTCAAAGCACTTCATGATGACGGAAGTGAGTGCTACGGGGCTAGTAGTGTTTAGCTCAGTTACCTTAGCTTTCTTGGGAACAGGAACAATGGTGGCCTCTTGAGCATGTGGGAACAGCAGACTGGGATAAAATGATTGAATATGTCAGTAACACACCAGCCAGCTGGTTCTGGCGCATGCTCTGAGGACGCGGCTGGGAATGCCCTCTGGGCCTGCAGCCTTGCGAGGGTTAACACGTTTAAATGTTTTACTCACCTCGGCTGCAGTGAAGGAGAGCCCGCAGGTTTTGGTAGCGGGCCGTGTCAGTGGCACTGTATTGTCCTCAAAGCGGAGCAAAAATATTTTAGTCTGTCTGGGAGCAAGACATCCTGGGTCCGCGAAGGGCTGGTTTTCTTTTTTATCGGTGATTGACTGTAGACCCTGCCACATACCTCTGTGTCTGAGCTGTTGAATTGCGACTCTACTTTGTCTCTATGCTGGCACTTAGCTTGTTTGATTGCCTTGCGGAGGAATAGCTTACACTGTTTGTATTCGGTATGTTTTCGGTCACCTTGCCCTGTTAAAAGCAAGTGGTTCGCGCTTTCAGTTTCGCACGAATGCTGCCAAAACTCCACGGTTTCTGTTTGGTAATGTTTTAATCTTTTGCTGTGGATATTACGTCACTGATGCACTTTCTAATGAACTCGCTCACCGAATCAGCGTATTCGTCAATGTTGTTGTTGGACGCAATGCGGAACATATCCCAATCCACGTGATGAAGCAGTCTTTGAAGCGTGGAATCAGATTGGTCGACCAGCGTTGAACAGACCTGAGCGCGGGAACTTCTTGTTTTAGTTTCTGTTTGTAGGCTGGAAGCAACAAAATGGAGTCGGTCAGCTTTTCCGAAAGGAGGGCGGGAGAGGGCCTTATATGCGTCGCGGAAGTTAGAATAAAAATGATCTAGGGTTTTACCAGCCCTGGTAGCACAATCGATATGCTGATAGAATTTAGGGAGTTTTGTTTTCAGATTAGCCTTGTTAAAATCCCAGCTACGATGATGCAGCCTCAGGGTGTGGTTTCTAGTTTTACATAGAGTCAGATAAAGTTTGTTCAGGGCATCGATGTGTCTGCTTGGGGGGGAATATATACGGCTGTGATTATAATCGAAGAGAATTCCCTTGGTAGATAATGCGGTCGACATTTGATTGTGAGGAATTCTAAGTCAGGTGAACAGAATGACTTGTATGTTGTTATGATCACACCATGTCTCGTTAATCTATAAGGCATACCCCCCGCTCCTCTTCTTACCAGAAGATGTTTGTTTCTGTCGGCGCGATGCGTGAAGAAACCAGCTGGCTGCACCGACTCCGTTACATCTCTCGAGTGAGCCATGTTTCCGTGAAGCAAAGAACGTTACAGTCTCTGATGTCTCTCTGGAATGCTACCCTTGCTCGGATTTCATCAACCTTGTTGTTAGAGACTGGACATTGGCGAGTAGTATGCTAGGGATGGAGCGCGGTGTGCCCTTCTCCGAAGCCTGACCAGAAGACCGCTTCGTTTGCCCCTTTTACGGCGTCGTTGTTTAGGGTCGCTGGCTGGGATCAGATCCATTGTACTGGGTGGAAGGAAAAACACAGGATCCGCTTCGGGAGAGTCATATTCCTGGTCGTAATGATAGTGAGTTGACGTTGCTCTTATATTCAGTAGTTCCTCCCGACTGTATGTAATGAAACCTAAGATTACCTGGGGTACCAATGTAAGAAATAACACGTAAAAAAACAAAATACTGCATAGTTTCCTAGGAACGCGAAGCGAGGCGGCCATCTCTGTCGGCGCCGGAAGTAGTTATCTACAGTAGTAGTTATCTACAGTACTACAGTAAGAGCAAAATAATCCTAACAAAATAAAATAATAAATACCTTAGTGTAACAACWGTTTTAGTAAGTAACACTGAAGTCGTGCACATTTATCAGTTTCTATTTAGGTTTATGTCACCCATTCATTGTCAGTTAGACAATCCCTGACTCCCCCTTGCGGTGTTCTGGAGCAATGAAGGGTGACGCAGGGTACCGTACTAAACCACAAATGACCTCTAAGTCCCATAGCATAATCGCAAAACTTTTAGTGGAGCAACCACTGTAGTTRGCCAGCCCCAACTGCTGCACCACATGGTAAGGACCTTTCCAACTCGAAGCTAGCTTGGCAGTGAACTGCTTGGACGCCTTTGACAGATGATGAGAATGGACACAGACATGAGACTGGGGTGGGAAACACACGTCTCGTCTATGTTTGTTTTAGTTTCTSAGCTGTCGTTGTTTGGCTTTGATTCTGCTGCCCTCCACTCTGGCTAGCAAGGTGTGGTGGTGTTGGACTGCATAAACTGCTGGGTAGTCAGGTGAAACGTTGTAACCTTGCAAGACTCTGTCCATCCGACCTTTTAGTGGTCTTCCCAGGTGGAGTTCGGRGGGAGTGACCCCAGAAGTCTCCTGGACCGCAGAGTTCAGTGRAAAGCAAAACTCAGGAAGATGCTGAACCCACCTTGTGTGCTGATCCCCCCACGAATGAAGCAATCATCCCCTTCAGGGTGCAATTTACCCTCTCGGTCAGGTTGGTCTGAGGATGGTAGGCCGTGGTCAGCTTGGCAACTCCACCCCTGTAGGTACAGAACTCTTTGTAGATTCCTGAGATGAACTGCGGACCTCGGTCAGAGAGAATCTGGTTTGGAATCCTGAATCTGGTAATGATTCTCCATTTGCAGAATTAGAGCAATGGCGGATGCAGTGGCTTTGCGGAGTGGAAACAACTCCACCCAGTGTGTGTAGTAGACCACTAGTACCAATAACAATTCATTCCGGGTCCCCTGGCTGGGAGGAAAAGGCTCCATGGTCAATTCCCAGCATTTCATTGGGACGGTTCACCATGTTCTGCTGCAGTTTCCCGGCAGGTCTGCCCATGTCTGGTTTGTATTCCTGGCAGARTTCACACTGCTGTACAAACCTCTTGGTATCGATCCACATGCCTGGTCAGTACACCACCTCCTGTAATCTTCGGTAGGTCTTGAAGATTCCAAGGTGGCCACTCATGGGGTTGGTATGATAAGCTATGATCATCTGGTCAGTCAATGTAGAGGGGATGAAGACACGGTAATGGGTGCTGTGTGTTCCATCTCCTCTTGGAGTTTTTCGATACACTTTATCCTGAATTATGCTGAACTTCTCCTTAAAGCAGCTGTTCGAGTTTTCTTCAGACTGACTTTTGTGGATTGCCATGATGGCGGCATCATTCTGCTGTGCCCCCCCCCGCCCCCCCCCCCACACACACACACACGTATCAATTGTTTGTCTTACTATAGCCTATAATAAAGCAAAAAGAAGAGGGAGCTCAGGTCCTTGAAACCGCACAGAGAACAGAATTGCAGAGTGCCTCTTCAGGTGCATTGTCAGTGGAAAGGATTTTCCAAAGTTCACTTCTCAGCGACCGCGCACGCCTGAAGGAAAACTCCCAAGGAAAAATAGGAACTTGAAACTTTGAATTTGGTAACAAGTCCCCAAGCGAACTCAAAAGCAGGTGACAGGGCGGGGGATACTGTTCACAACAGCAAACCGCTCGCCCTCACGATGCCATACACAGTCTGCCATCTGCAGACTGTGTATGGCATTGGCCATTGATGTGCCAGTGGCCATCGAACGTGAGCATTGGCCCACTAAAGTCAGTTACGACATCGAACTGCAGTCAGGTCAAAACCCTGGTGAGGATGACAAGCACGCAAATGAGCTTCACTGAGACMGTTTCTGACCGTTTGTGTTGAAATTCTTTGGTTGTGCAAACCTACAGTTTCATCAGCTGTKCGGTCTCAGACGATGCTGCAGGTGAAGAAGCCAGATGTTGATGTCCTGGACTGGCGTGATTCAACATGGTCTGCAGTTGTGAGGCCYGTTGGATGTACTGCCAAATTCTCTACAATGACGTTAGAGGGGGTTATGTTACGGAAATTATCATAAAATGWTCTGGAAACAGCTCTGGTGGACATTCCTGCAGTCATGGAAAGGGGGATACCTAGTCAGTTGTACAACGGAATGCATTCAACTGAAATGGCCACATTTAACCTAACCTCTCTGAAGCATGCCAATTGCACGCTGTGYCATTGTGTTGTGACAAAARGGCACATTGTAGTGGCCTTTTATTGTCCCCCAGCACAAGGTGCACCTGTGTAATGAGTATGCTGTTTTATCTGCTTGATATGCCACACCTGTCAGGTGGATGGATTATCTTTGCGAAGGAGAAATACTAACTAACAAGGATGTAAACAAATTTMTGCACACAATGAGAGAAATAAGCTTTTTGTGCATCTGGAAGATTTCTGGGATCTTTTATTTCAGCTCATCATACATGGGACCAACACATGTTGTTTATATTTTTGTTCAGTGTACATCAGGGTTTTAGTAAATACACTTGAAAGGTTGCTAAAAGATCCAAAGTTCAATTGCACTGTATTTGAGCTGCACTGTAGCCTAGTTGGCAATAATGGCGTGAGAGGTGGAAACCTTACCAAAGGCAAACTCTGTGCCCTACTGTATGAACTCAAGTGATGCTTTTTATAAGGGTCTATGCTGCCCTCTGCTGGCCACTTTACACCWTTACAAACAGATTGTAACTAGACTAGAGCGCTCCAGTAAAAAATTGCAGGTAACCACAGATCTAGGATCAGATTACCCTAGTCTGGCASATGCAGTCTGTGCACAGTAGCAATGTTCTGTATTTTTACACAACAACATCAAGTCGGAGGACTTAATTGTCATGGGTCTTTCAGGGTATAAGTAATTATTTAAACAATGCAAGTAATAATGAAGTAGAATATGCCGAGTTGCTCTCCCTCTCAAAAAGTGAGTGTAGTTAAAGCATGTTTTATTCAGATATCCCATCACCAGACTGGGTCATGTACAATACAATCCATCGTAAGCAATGACAGTCGACACAGTAGATTAAAATTAGTTTGTCTGTGGCATTTTAGTCTGTCACAATAGTTACAAGCAACTGAGCATGAAACATTAAGTATATTTACAAGTATTCCTTCATGACTTCAGGCCCGCAACACACACAGGTACTGTAGGTGCTCCTGCTGCTACACCAGTAGGAAGATGGATGACAATGCACATCCCGATTCTCCACCCTTCTGCCAGTGTGCACTTGCACACTTCCCATCATTGGATTGGTGTAGGCATTGGCTGGATGAAGTTTCCACCATTGCTATATCCATGACGGGAAGTGTGCAAGTGCACATTTGGGAGAAGAGTGGACAATTGGGATGCAACCGATGGTTAGTTTTGTGCAGTTGTAGACATGTCCTTTCTTAAACATGCTATGTCACCTTCGTTTTTTTTGTTCTGAACACWTCTCAAACCAGAGCCATATCTTTAKATAGGGCTRTGCCACAAACAGGAAAATAAATTGACTTAGCTGAATGAATGTTGTTGAAAATACCTAAACAGTGTGGCTGAAGAGGTTGAAAGGTTATGGATCCATTTTCATTGAAAATCATTTCGGTCTGAAAGCAATCAAGCTTTGAAGGGAACGTGAATATTAAGTGATGTGTGTGTGTGTGTGTGTGTGTGTGTGTGTGTATAGTGGGCGTAATAAGGCTGTGGAGCCATCTTTAGTCAGAAAAGACAACAACTGAAGCTTCTGGGCATATGGCCCAGCGCCGTTAGGGTTTGGCCGTCATTGTAAATAACCGACTTGCCTGGTTAAAGGTTAAATAAAAAATACAACGATCTACGGTGTATTCTCTAACTTTACTCGTAGAGAACAGGCTACTCAGGTCGAATGGTGCCTGTTTAGTAAAGTTTAGACCAATGTCTGCAAGATCACATAATATTCACAGTAATCTACATAACAGAACCAAACATAGTAAAACGTTACTGTAAGACAAAAACACCATCTCATTTCTCTCACGGCCAAAACTGAACCGCGTGCGCCACTAGACAAAATACACAGGCAGGCTACAGTTGACACCATCTGATCTAAAATTKATTCACTGTGCATCATTCAAAACAACAGGCTACTTCAAAACACTGTATAACTCAACACCTAAATGCATTTACCCATGAAACTGATAGAGATCACATGGTTACTATGCAGAATTATGCCACATGGATGTTTCACTGTAAAACTTGAAGAAATATCCTTCACTATTGAATAATGTTTCTGTTTACAGTAATGTTATTGTATGCTATTATATTAGGTTCTGTTATGTAGAATAATGTGATCATTATGTGATCTTGCAGACATTGAGCTTTAATCTGACTATTAAAAGTAGCATCATCTGCCTGAGTAGCCTGTTCTGTGCGTAAAGTGGAGAATATACACCTGCGCAGAACGTGATCCGCACATGTGCAGAAGCTTTGGTAAGCTCCAGATCTTTTCTGGACTAAAGATCCCCAAAAGGTCAGATCCGCAGCACTCCATAATAATAATGCATTTCAGCCAAAGTAAACATTTCAATTGGATCCTGTATAGTGGGGTGGTGTATTTCGTTGCATACCAAATATAACATGTTTCAATGGGAAAGAAAGAGTGGGAAGGGAGAATAGACGAACATTTGGTCTCCATTTTTTTATTATAATCCACTTGATCAAACATTCCGGCTTCCAGAAAAAAAAGGCAGAGGAAGAGATGAAGACAGACAGGGAGAGAAGTGGAAAAGACTCCAATCTCTCCCTCTCCTACAATGTCCAAACTCAAACAAGAGCAGTTTTTCAAACTACGCAGATTTATTTTGTTGAACTTCTTCATCCCTGGTCCAGGGCAGCAAAATTTTCTTCTACCGACAGGAGATTGTCCTTCATGGTCGTCTGCACCTGGGAGGGGGGGGGGGATATGTTAACAGAGTCAATGCCTGTACAGTAGGGGAGACCGGCGGCAATAGCGACAAGGGACAATTTCCCCAAACAGAAACATGCTAGAATGATGAAATTCACTCAGCACATGTCCTTTTAGATTCTCTCCCCGCTTTCACCCAAATCTCACTATTTGCATGTTTTATGGGTGAAAGTAATTTTTTCCACTGGCTACATTGTTCTTACTGTCCTGAGCATAAATGTCAAAAGAATTCAAACAAGCATAATTTAATCACTATTTTAGCTAAACATTTACATTTATCTTGTTTATTGCTAGGCATATGGTTTTGTCATGGCTGCAAGAGTTTAGGGCAATTGTAACACTCTTTTGATTACTACATGATTCCATGTGTTATTTCATAGTTTTGATGTCTTCACTAGTATTCTACAATGTAGAAAATAGTAAAAAAGAAAAACCTGGAGTAGGTGTCCAAACCTTTGACAGGTACTATATTTATCCATCCATCCCACCCACATTTTAAATAGTGTGCTATATTGTAGCATTGTAATGATGTTGATTGTTTTCTACACAGGGCCTACAGATTAAAATGAGCTGTCTAGCTAAATCTGGTGCAATATACATACAGTGCATTCAGAAAGTATTCAGACCCCTTCTCTTTATCCACATTGTGACGTTATAGCCTTATTCTAAAATGAATTTTAAAAAACTAAATTCTACACACAATACCCCATAATGACGAGGTGAATTTTTTATTTTTTTTGCAAATGTATTTGAAATAAAACAGAAATACCTCATTTACATACTTATTCAAACCCTTTGCTATGAGACTTCAAATTGAGTTCAGGTGCATCTTGTTTCAATTGATCGTCAGTGAGATGTTTCTACAACTTGGAGTCCACCTGTGGTGGATTGTTTGGATATGATTGGAAAGGCACACACCTGTCTATATAAGGTCCCACAGTTGACAGTGCATGTCAGAGCAAAATCCAAGCAATGAGGTGAAGGAATTGTCAGTAGAGCTCCGAGACAGCATTGAGTTGAGGCACAGATCTGGGGAAGGGTACAAAAAATGTCTGCAGCATTGAAGGTCCCCAAAAACACAGTTGCCTACATCATTCTTAAATGGAATAAGTTTGGAACACCAAGACTCTTCCTAGAGTTGGCCGCCCAGCCAAATTGAGCAATCGGGGGAGAAGGGCCTTGGTCAGGGAGCAAGAACCCGATGGTCACTGACAGAGAGCCAGAGTTACTCTGTGCAGATGGAGAACTTTCAGAAGGACAACCATCTCTCCAGCACTCCATCAATCCGGCCTTTATGGTACAGTGGCCAGACTGAAGCCACTCCTCAGGAAAGGCACATGACAGCTGCTGAACTCTTTGGCTGAATCATGTTGAGGAAATCTGGAACCATCCCTACAGTGAAGTAGTGGTGGTGGCAGCATCATGCTGTGGGATGTTTTTTCAGCAGCAGAGATTGGGAGACTAGTCAGGATCAAGGGAAAGATGAACGGAGCAAAGTACAGAAATATCCTTGAAAACCTGTTCCAGAGCGCTCAGGACTTAGACTGGATCGAAGGTTCACCTTCCAAAAGGACAATGACCCTAAGCACACAGCCAAGACAACGCAGGAGTGGCTCGGAAAAAGTCTCTGAATGTCCTTCAGTGGCACAGCCAGAGCCCGGACATGAACCCAATGAACACTCTTTAGAGAGACTGAAAAAGCTGTGCAGCGATGCTCTCAGCCAACATCACAGAGGTTGAAGATCTGCAGAGAAGAATGGGAGAAACTCCCAAATACAGGTGTGCCAAGCTTGTAGCGTTTTTGCTTCGTGAATATGGGGTATTGTATGTAGATTGAGCGGGGAAAAAACATTGAATCTATTTCAGAATACGTGTAACTTAACAAAATGGTCCTGAATACTTTCAAATGCACTGTAAACAAATAAATAAAACAGGTTCCCTTCTTTGCAACCATTGAAAAATCTCCCTGGTGTTTGTTGTCGAATCTGTGGTGAAATTCAGTGCTGACGAGGGACCTTAGAGATAATTGTATGTGTGGGGTACAGAGATGGGGTAGTCATTTAATTATCCTGTTAAACACTATTATTGCACACTGTGAGTCCATGCAACTTATGTGACTTGTTAAGCAAATTTTGTGCTCAATTAACTTAGCCTGCCATAATAAAAAGTCGAATACCTAGATGAGACATTTCAGCTTTTCACTACATTTGTAAAAATGTGCATAGGCCAGTGACCAAAAGCTCAATTTAATTCATTTTAAATTAGGCTTAAACAACAAGATGTGGAAAAAGTCAAGGGATGTGAAGGCGCTGCACATAAAAATACTTATATTTCTTGCAAAATCATTACATATGTCTATGGTAATTCATAAACAATGAATTTTAAGTTAAGTACATMTATTTGGTTCAATGTATTGAATGGACAGGCTGTCTAGCTACACAAGTGTAAAACCTTTGTCAAAAAAAAGACAATGCACAGAAGGTGACACCATGGGGATCAAGTACGTGGACACGTTTGTCCCGGATAGACGAGAGAACTTTATTACCCTTTCCACACCATCATTTCACATTCTCCTTTTCAGCACATTTCCAGCAGCTACGATGGATGGGTAAACAGACAAGTGCAGTACAGTTCAGCTCAATAKAGTGTGGAAGGTACAAGAGTAGTTTAAAGGTAGTTTAAAGGTCACATGTCAGTCCCKGCAGCAGTCCTACCAACCTGTGAGAGCAGTGTGAAATGTGTCCTACGGCAGTGTGAAAGCAGTGAGGGAGGTAGTGTTTCCTACCTGTGAGAGCAGTGTTCCGTTGTCCTTCAGAGAGTTGTTGATCATCTGCTGGGTGGTGTCCAGGTGGGTCAGCAGCTGACCAAACTGCATGGCTATAGATAGACTAAGACTGGTGAGTCATGTCGTCACAGACAGACACTGTCCGTCAGAGTTAAGCAATCTGCATTACTACAGCTTCATTTACACAGGCAGCCCGATTCTGATATTTTGACCGATCAGATCTTTTGCCAATACTTGGGCAAAACATCAAATTTGGGCTGCCTGTGTAAATCACGGCCAGCGAATCAAGCCATCTGAATGGCTACAGGGCACAGAGAGAAACACAGAGCTATGTAGGCACTACAGACAAGCAGAGGGGATCTTGATGAAAATTCAATCAAAGACAAAGTGAGGCAAATTTTGTTTGCTTGATACAATGGAAGTCCCAAAAGAGCAAAATTCTAGCCGAATCCAGTGAAACTCAAATAACAATTTGTTTGCCACAAGTATGGACACCAGGTGAGCTTGTCAGGTTATTACTAGGGTTGTGACAGTCATGGCTTTTTGGATGATTGTAATTGGCCAGCCAAATGACCACGGTCTCCGTTATTTATTTATTTATCCGTTATTTTACCAGGTAAGTTGACTGAGAACACGTTCTCATTTGCAGCAACGACCTGGGGAATAGTTACAGGGGAGAGGAGGGGGATGAATGAGCCAATTGTAAACTGGGGATTATTAGGTGACCGTGATGGTTTGAGGGCCAGATTGTGAATTTTAGCCAGAACACCAGGGTTAACACCCCTACTCTTACGATAAGTGCCATGGGATCTTTAATGACCTCAGAGAATCAGGTCACCCGTTTAACGTCCCATCCGAAAGACGGCACCCTACACAGGGCAGTGTCCCCAATCGCATTGCGGTATTTCTTTAGACCAGAGGAAAGAGTGCCTCCTACTGGCCCTCCAACACCACTTGCAGCAGCATCTGGTCTCCCATCCAGGGACCGACCAGGACCAACCCTGCTTAGCTTCAGAAGCAAGCCAGCAGTGGTATTCAGGGTGGTATGCCGCTGGTAATAACCTTTCGAATAGCAAAACATTTTTGTGACGGCGTGTGCTCCTGACTGCATGTGCTGCCATAGAAATAGAAAGGGTATCTCCATTCAAGTCAATGATTGCATAATGGGTGGACTGGCAGCCATTGCGAGTGTCCCCAGAGGAGCAAAGCAGGAAGTAAAAGCAGGAAGTGTACCTATCAATACGTGAAGTGATTTGTTGATTCAACTGAGATTACAAAAAATAATAAATACATACAGTACATTCCACGTGCCACATCAGTTATCATTTGAATGAACTTATTCTATATTACATGGACATTTTCATCGCAATACTAGGCAGCRATTGCGAGTCTAATGAGTCTACCAATCAAACCAGTAGGTGCCTCAGGTACTCTGGAACTGGCCTTTTAACTATACCAAAGCTTAGGACCAAGACGCATGGACAGGCACCCTTTAGTTATGCGTTTAATGTGTTTAATTGCTCCATTGTAATTATTTCGCAACTATGGCCTATTTATTGCCTTACCTCCGTTATCCTACCTCATTTYCACACACTATATATAGACTTTTTCTACTGTATTATTGACTGTATGTTTCTTTATTCCATGTGTAACTCTGTMTTGTTGTTTGTGTCGRACTGCTTTGCTTTATCATGGCCAGGTCGCAGTTGTAAATGAGAACTTGTTCTCAACTGGCCTACCTGGTTAAATGAAGGTGAAATATATATATATATWTTTTTTTAAATGCCCCCAGCCTCTGGAWTAGCTTGCCAGAGAACCTGAGGGGGGCCAAAACTGTGGACATATTTAAAAGAGATCTTAAAAAAACATGTTTAGCTTTGCTTTTCCTTCAGGTGCTTTTTAGTTGTTCAGTTTGTCATWATTTTGTCTTTTTATCTTGTTGTGTAGTAAATATTTCAGCTTTTATTTTCATTGTTCGTTTTTTCCTGTAAAGCACATTGTGTTGCATTCCATGTCTGAAATGTGCTGTATGAATAAAGCTTTATTTTATTTGTTGCTCGTTTCAGCAAGGAGCAACAAAGTTTCATCACGTTGTTAAGAGTCCGTGTTTCCGCAGAAACAGACTCAAGCCCACAAATGTCCGGCTTCCGTCACCTGTTCGTTCCCCCAACCCCGTTTTTTTTTGTTTTGACGGTTATTTTCTTTTCATGTCCTTATCCATAACCGTCAGTTACACAGTAATTGAACCGGCCCTAGTTATTACCTTGTTCATGCAACTCTTTGACAGCCATGAGCCTCTGCACCACCTGAGGCAGAGAGGTTGCCATGGCGTCCCACTTCTCCACCACGTCATACAGCTGAGACACCTGACAGACAACATAACAGTTATTGGAATAATATAAATATAATAATAGCTAATGGAACAAGTTGCAGACCAAATAATGATAAGGTTGGGGGTGAACAATATTGACTGACAGCAGAACGAGTTGCTCTGAAATGCAGTCGGAATAATTATATGGTTAGTAGTGGATTGTCAGGGTTTGATCAATAGGGCATAGTTTGTGCCAATAGTTTTTCCTGGTCAGGCCACAATTACTTTAAAAATGTTGTGTGAAATAGTCCTAACATGCGGTATAAAGTTCACATTTGAAAAGTTTGACATAAAAACCAGGTAGTTACTGACCTTGTTTTGTGTATCAGCATCTTCGATGGTTGCCTTGTGCTTTGCAATCTCATTCATCTTCCCAAGTACACTCTATACATAGACAACACAAAATCATCACATGTAAATAAAAGTGCACTATTGCAGTACGACAACGAATGGTGTTGGTTGTCAAGGTCCCTCCAGGCCTTCTGACAACTAGAAGCGGCAAGACACACAGTGTGGAGTAGGCTGAAGTTGCCCCAGACACTGATCCGTTTTGTATTTGCCTCTGCAATGGGAAAGGTGTGTCACCTGCAGTCTGGCCTCTATCTGGTCCAGAGTGGCTGAGTCCAGAGCACTGACCCGCGCCTGCAGCAGCTCCATGGTGTCCTGGGGGGTGGAGAAAAAGACAGTATGGAGGAGAGAAAGAGGGAGATGGAAAGGGGGGGGGGGGGGCAGTCACAAGGTTAACAGGGATTGATTGGCTTCCAATCATGACCACGAAGTGAAGTTGTGGCTATGTAGGTTGAACTTAATAATATTTAGTCATTTGGCCTCAGTACCAAACAGTGATTGATGACACAGATAGAATGTCTCAAAATCAGTCAAAGGGTTAACAGTGATTGACGATATGGGTGGAGTTCAGTACTGAAAGAAGAGTGCAGAAGAGACTCACCATGAGACTGCCTCCCTGCACCCCAGCACTCAGAGGACCCTGTTTGTCTGATCCAGAGCCCACGGCAGTCTCCAGCTCTGCAAGCCGCTTCTCCAGCTCTGCCACCTACACACAGGAGAGACAGAGAATTAACTACTAAATCATGTAACAAAGACAAATAATTTAGGCAACAGACCTCACACGCCTAACATTGCATCACCAACCCATCTAGCGCAACAGACACAACAGCTAACACTCATTGAGCTCTCTTCACTCACATGCGCATGCACACCAACTGCTGACCATTTGGCAGACACCCAGCCATGGCCCTGGGGCCCCTCACCTTGGCAGCGTCTGTGAACCTCTCCTGCTCTGGCCGGCTGTGCAGCTCATAGAGCACCACACCATCAGGAGCTTTAGCTGAGGCCTTCCGCTCCCCTGTACTCCCCCTACTGCTCCTCGCTYCCTCCAGCTGGGTTAGCAGACGCCTGGGGGTGGAGAGAAACAAATAGAGAGCAAAAGGGTGGAGAAGGGAGAGGGAGAGTAGGGAAGGAAATAACATAAGGGGGATAAGAAGATACTCTTTTACATTTGAGTCACTTAGCAGATGCTCCTATGCAGCGACTTACAGATTTATCACCTAGTCGGCTCAGGGATTCAAAACAGCAACCGTTTGGTAACTGTCCCAACGCTCTTTACCGCTAGGCTTCCTGACGCCTTTTAAGTCTTTAATACGAGCAGCGACTGCTAAGACTACGTCATATCGTCTCCCTTTCTCACAACTATGTAACCATTTGAGACTAAGATTGCGTTTGCTACCGTTTTTAATCCCTTCCTACTTCCCTCCCTGTCCTCTCACCTGGCGAGCGCTTCTTGGACCCGGAAGGGAGTCCCTTCCGCTCCCTTACTTACTTACTCGGCCAGTGCTCTGTCTGGGTCAGCTAGGTTGATATGTGCCTGTGGTCCCAGCAGAGTGTCCAGGTGGGCAGAGACCAGCTGCTGTTTGAGCTGGGCAGCTTGCTGGGCTAGGACTACTGGGGTCAGACGCTCCTCTGCACTGCTATCCTTCGTGGTCGCCTGGGGGACAGCGAGACAGATGTGAAAAGGGCAACCACTGATTTGGGGTAGGTCTAGGTCAAATGGTGTATACAGTACATGAAGGATGGTTTAAGGGATTCCTGATGTTCCTGTCTGACCTGGATAGTCTAGGCCTAGGCGGTAGGGCGTAAGGGCTAGGAAGCAAACAGGTTGCTTGGAACTGTGTCTGGGCCCTACCTGGGTGGTTTCCACCTCATGACTGAGCTCCTGGATCTCATTGACCAGCCMCTGGTACTTCTGCTGGGGGGTTTCCTTCACCCCACAGCCCTCSGCCAACTAGACAGGGAGAAAAGYGGGATTAAGTGAAAGYASAARCAGTTAACACAGTGAAGCACTTGAACAGACAGCAAATAACACACACGATTAGAAAGGAAAAAGGTCTTGCCATTGATTTCACAGAAATACAAGTGTGAAATATATTGATTGAACTAAGATGATCAATATGAAATTCAATAATGTAGGCCCAGAGTCTACTCACGATCTCATATTCTCCAGACTCATAGCCCACTCTTTTGTTCTTACTGATACAGTCGGAGAAGTCTGGAAGAGACACATTTATTACAGGAGAAACCAGAATATTAGGCGYTTTGTGACCAATTCATGAAATGCCTGATGTCTAGGGCCAGGAGTTTTCCCTGACCCTGTTAAGCGAGCCATGAGTCTTCCTGGTCATGTGACTGAGGTCAACTGCTCTGCATATAGACTATATAATAATAACAAGAATAAGATACAATATGCAGGAAAGGTTCTTCCAGGTCAGGTCGTGTGGTGAGGGGAAAACTACTGCCCCTACAGTGCATTTGGGAAAAGTATTCAGACCCCTTGATTTTCCATATGTTGTTACGTTACAGCCTTATTCTAAAATGGATCAAATCAAATCCTCAATCTACACACCATACGCCATAATGACAGAGCAAAAAGAGATGTAGACATTTTTTGCAAATGTATTAAAAAACAAAACTGAATTATCACATTTACAGAAGTATTCAGACCCTTTACTCATCACTTTGTTGAAGCACCTTTGGCAGCGATTACAGCCTCGGGTTTTCTTGGGTATGACACTACAAGCTTGGCACACCTGTATTTGGGGAGTTTCTCCCATTCTTCTCTGCAGATCNATTTTCCATATGTTGTTACGTTACAGCCTTATTCTAAAATGGATCAAATCAAATCCTCAATCTACACACCATACGCCATAATGACAGAGCAAAAAGAGATGTAGACATTTTTTGCAAATGTATTAAAAAACAAAACTGAATTATCACATTTACAGAAGTATTCAGACCCTTTACTCATCACTTTGTTGAAGCACCTTTGGCAGCGATTACAGCCTCGGGTTTTCTTGGGTATGACACTACAAGCTTGGCACACCTGTATTTGGGGAGTTTCTCCCATTCTTCTCTGCAGATCCTCTCAACCTCTGAGGTTGGCTGGGGAGCGTCGCTGCACAGKTATTTTCAGGTCTCTCTAMAGKTGTTCGATTGCGTTCATGCCCGGGCTCTGGCTGGGACACTCAAGGACATTCAGAGACTTGTCCCGAAGCCACTCCTGCGTTGTCTTGGCTGAGTGCTTAGGGTCGTTGTCCTGTTGGAAGGTGAACCTTCGATCCAGTCTGAGGTCCTGAGCGCTCTGGAACAGGTTTTCAAGGATCTTTCTGTACTTTGCTCCGTTCATCTTTCCCTTGATCCTGACTAGTATCCCAGTCCCTGCTGCTGAAAAACATCCCCACAGCATGATGCTGCCACCGCCATGCTTCACCGTAGGAATGGTGCCAGGTTTCCMCCAGATAAGACGCTTGGCATTCAGGCCAAAAAGAGTTCAATCTTGGTTTCATCAGACCAAAGAATATTGTTTCACATGGTCAGAGTCCTTTAGGTGCCTTTTGGCAAACTTCAAGTGGGCTGTCACSTGCCTTTTACTGAGGAGTGGCTTCTGTCTGGCCATTCTACCATAAAGGCCTGATTGGTGGAGTGCTGCAGAGATGGTTGTTCTTCTGGAAGGGTCTCCCATCTCCACAGAGGAACTCTGGAGCTCTGTCAGAGTGACCATTGGGTTCTTGGTCACTMACCAAGGCCCTTCTCCCTCGATTGTTATTTTGGCCGCTCAACGAAAAGTCTTGGTGGTTCCAAACTTTTTCCATTGAAGAATGTTGGCCACTGTGTTCTTGGGGACTTTCAATGCTGCAGACATTTTTTGGTACCCTCCCCAGATCTGTGCCTGGACACAATCCTGTCTCTGAGCTCTACGGACAATTCCTTCAACCTCATGGCTTGGATTTTGCTCTGACATGCACTGTCAACTGTGGGACCTTATCTAGACAGGTATGTACCTTTGCAAATCATGTCTAATCAATTGAATTTACCACAMGTAAAGTTATAGAAACATCAAGGATGATCAATTGAAACAGGATGCACCTGAGTTCAATTTCGAGTCTCATAGCAAAGGGTCTGAATACTTATGTAAATAAGGTAACCGTTATTTGTTTTTGCAAAAACAATATTTAAAACAACTGTTTTCGCTTTGTCATTATGGGGTATTGTGTGTAGATTGAAGATGGACAAAAACAATTTCATGCATTTTAGAATAAGGCTGTACCTTAAAATGTGGAAAAAGTCAAGGGGTCTGAATACTTTCCCCGAATGCACTGTATATCATYCCTGGACATCCAGCTGTTGGATGTAGTAGACTGACCGAGTCCTTTAGTACTGACGCGTTTGTCCTTGAACTTGTCGTAAGCTGCATTAGGGTTGACCACGATCCTCTCCACACTGTCACTGCACAACTCTTCCTGTTATGGAGGGAGGCACCCAGAGAGAATGCATGGTCAGATATACCACAGGAATACACAACAGACACAGGCTGCATCTCAGCTCTCTTTATACTATTGAGATGCAGCCATATTCTTCACTTTCTCGTCTCCAATCCACTCAGAGATCTTACCAGCCAATCTCGGCAAAGTCGCAAATGTAACATGGTTTGGGAATAGAGAGGTCTGCGAGTGGATCTAGGGCAAAATTATCTTAAGGCTTATTCCATTTGATTGATAGATTGATGGGGATTCTCCTGTTGGTGTTCTAACCATGGGCCATCTATCACACTGGCTCTTTAAATATGATCTGGGAACTAGTCCTTTGCATCTGTACAACCAGAACCATTAGATATGTGTACATCCAGCCTCAGAGACAATTCATTTATTTTACAGGGCCCATGCACCAGATTCTAGCTACAAAACTAATTGTCAACCGTAGTCTATAACAGTCAATACATTATTCCAGTCACAGAGATACAGCTCAATGAAGAGTTTATTCACACAGTTTGAAAGAGGACCCCTGTGAGATGCCAATCAACGACAGCTCCAACTCTCTCTCTCTCTCACACACACATATTCAGTTGGAGAAACCAGTCTATTCTCCAGGAAGGAAAACCGAGATGGCTTGATTTGATTTGATCGGGAAAAGAGAAACAATTTAATCATGAAACACAAAGTTATGAAGGTATGGCATGTATGGTTCAACTGGGTCTACAAATCAACCTTCTTGAGGGCAGGGGGCAGTATTGGGAAATTCGGATGACTGACGTGCCCAAAGTAAATTGCCTGTTACTCCAGGCCCCGAAGCTAGGATATGCTTATAATTGGATAGAAAACACTCTGAAGTTTCAAAAACTGTTAAAGTAATGTCTGTGAGTATAACATAACTGATATGGCAGGTGAAAACCCGAGGAGAATCCATACGGATTTCTTTTTTTTTTTTTGGTTCTGCCCATTCAAATCCTTGTTATTGGGGAAATCAAAGGAATACCTCACATATTTTGCAGTTCCTAGGGCTTCCACTAGATGTCAACAGTCTTTAGAAAGAGTTTCAGGCTTGTTTTTTGAAAAATGAGCTAGAATTTGTAGTTTTTCTAGGTGGCTACCATTTTGGCTGTAGTATTATGGCGCGCGTGGATGAGGGCACTCACTTTGTTATTTATCTCTGGTAATGAACATACTATTCTCCATCTTAAATGTTATAGTTTATATACATATTAGGGTACCTGAGGATTGATTAGAAACGTTGTTTGACTTGTTTGGACGAAGTTTATTGGTAACTTTTGGGATTCCATTGTATGCATTTTGAACTTTGTATTACTGAATCAAGCACGCAAACTAAACTGACTTTTTTGGGATATAAAGAAGGACTTTATCGAACAAAACGACCAATTGATTTGTAGTTGGGACCCTTGAGATTGCAAACAGAGGACGATCTTCAAAGGTAAGTGATTTATTTTATCGCTATTTCTGACTTTTGTGTCACCTGTGCTGGTTTGGAAAATGTTTCTAATGCTTTTGTGTGTGGGGCGCTGTCCTCAGATAATCGCATGGTATGCTTTCGCCGTAAAGCCTTTTTGAAATCTGACAAAGCGGGTGGATTAACAAGAAGTTAAGCTTTTAAATGATGTAGGACACTTGTATTTTCATGAATGTTTAATGTTACGATTTTGTATTTTGAATTTGGCGCGTCCGATTTCACCGGATGTTGTCGAATTTGATCCCGCTAGCGGGTTTTCCCCACTAATTAAACAAGCTCTTTATTGACCAATGAAATGGAACAACACTAATTGTGTAAGAGGGTGTGAAGAGAATGTGGATGGAAAATTAACATCGACTCTGGGGTATCCAAGAACGACTGCGCTACATGAAAATGAACCGCATGCACAGCTGACTGATGGAAGCTTTGGGGGTTTAAACCTTAGGAAAATGGTAAGGGGGAGCGAAGAATACAGTAGCATGAAACCCACAGCACATCATATGGTAGAGTTTGGTTTTAGTTTCAGCCTTTAGCTTATTTAGTAGTCAGAGTTTCTCCTGTGGCTTTGGTCTTTCATCTCTGCATGACTTCTATGAGATCAGCTATTACCTGTTAATAAATCCATCCGTGACATGCATCTACTCATTGGAAGAGTCAGACTCCTATCATTAGTTGTTCCGGGAACCTACGACTAATCAAACTTGAAGAGCATCATTCTAGATCCTCAGGCAACTGTGCACTAGGTTGAGTATGAAGTCATCAATGTGTCTAAGGTTCAAATGATCAGCTCACATCAAAGGGGGCCATGGGATTAATCACCACTAGTAAAGACAGACACACACAGTACAGAGATGCATGCAACAGACTGACAAGTAGATGCTAGGAGGAAGGGAGGGAGGGGTAAGGCAGTCAGTCACTGAGGATCTTACCAGCTCCGTGGGTTCCCAAAGAGAGTTAGAGAAAGAGGAAGACCATGGGGGGGGGGGGTAGAGAAAGAGAGAGAAACACAGATTAATGTGGTTATCACATGCCATGCACAACAGTAGCAGCCAGCCCGTCACTGCCAAGAAAGAGAACAGTGTTCTGAGCTAGGCTGACCGTCTGATCATCATGACGTCGCGGTTCACTCTCTCTCTCTCTCAGCCCCACAGAGCCTGCGCTGTGGTTACTGTGATACATTAGCAGCATTGGTTATAGGCTGCTGACATCACAAATCATACAGTACACACACACACACACACACACACACACACACACACACACACACACACACACACTGAATTGTATATGCTGCATGTGTGACTGATATCCTGTGTGTGTAGGCAACATATGCCCTGAGCCCCTCACTATTTACTGAAGCCTCTAATCCTGCACTTGGTATTGTTAGCATCATGTAGTCAGTGGAAGGAGGGGATTGTCCGGAGGGAAAAGCAATTTCTGAGCCCCCAAGTCAAAGATGAGATGGTTAGAAAGAAAATAGGTTTAGCGCCATGGGATGAGGTAAATAAACTCAACACCCATCCATTAAGAACCTGTGCGAGTATGATGAAATCCCGATGGTCARAGATATTAAAAGTAGGCCAGTGCAAATCTGCAATTTACATTCTGAATGGTTTAGAGTGTTGTTGCAGTATTACACCTAGTGTTTGATTAGCAACGTAGTCAGTAACGATCTTTAGTTAGTAAGCTTCTGTTAACATGTATACTGCTACGAACGGGGGCGAAGGGATGTTAAAACAAGTACAGTGGCAGATCTCTTATCAGCACACACAATAACAGAGACATCTTAGATTCAATGTCCTCTGACGTGCTACAACTCTATGTCGAGGTGAAAACYGAGGAWTATTAGGCCTACTAAACGTCTTGCATGAACACTAATCAATGAAAAACACCACTCCCTACAAAAGTGAGAAACCATTTGGCCACATTACAAAAGTGAGAAACCATTTGGCCARATTACAAAAAAAAGATTAATAAAACTGAATTGATACAGAATAATGGGACACATTACATCATCCTGTAAGTAGGCTATTCTCAATTTCCACCKAATTTGAAGAGGGGAAAAAAAAGGGGACATGAAGGATTTACAACACATGCAGTTGACCGCACTGAGACAAAAATAACCTCTTACTTGTACAAACTAGCCTCCCAGGAGGGGTGGGTGGGGAGAGGAGGCAAAAACAAGACACGCGGAGGGAGGGGTACGGTTTGGGATATGGGAGGGAAACCACTATTAGGTTGTAGTGGGAGTCAGACAACATTTACGTATGTTCCACAGCAGACTTGATCCATGAGCCAGCACGATGATACAGAGACGCTAATCAATCAACGAAACAACCAACCACTCTGCATCGTGCAGTGGTTATCATAGAGGAAGTCATGCTGCTACGCCACAACAGATGATTCCAAAACTGTATTTGGGGGTCGAAACTCTCCCTTTCGCTCTCCACAATCCCTTCTTTCCTCTCTCCTCCGACTTTCACTCACCGACTCAAACTGTGCCTGGTCATCTTCTATACATCTGGCTCGTTGGACGCCTATGAATACAAAATCATTCAATCAATCAATATTACATTAACATCGCTAGCTACTTGTGTTCTGATTAAGTGATAAAGGCCAAGAAGCCGGTGTTTGGAGGGCACTGGCACGGGTGTTAGGCCCGAGATGAAGTCGAGTTGCCATTTAGTTTCCTTGTTGCGATAGCATAAATTGTGACAAAATATAAATAATTGTCAATTGACAAATAATTTTCCATACTCTGTTGTTTAAGACTGTCAAAATTCTAAATGATCAATCATTCGCAATGCTTAATTTGATATTTAGTTTCCTCATTTGTGTTACCGTTTTCGACCTGTGTTGATTGTCAAAAACTGTGGGTGGGGTTTCGGTAATGTGAGGTGGAAGAGAGGTTAYGTTGCCTGTGCTTGCCACCAACTGTCACTTTCAGTTTAAAAATATATATGTCAAATAGAAATCAAAACTGGATAGTCTTCAGAGATAGAAGGGAGCGGTTGAGGGTAGCTGAAGGATGGGACTAAAAACAAACAAAAGATAACTAAATGTAAAATATACTGTGTCCATGAAATGTATAATAGGCATCTACTGCCAGCTTATACATGCTAAGTGTTGTTGTCCATTAGGTTACTCCAATTAGGGGAGGGATGGTAGAGTTAGGGGCAAATATAAATACAAAATATATATTTTTTTAACTATTACATTGATAGAAGCCACAATCTGCAATACTAAAGCTGGTAAAATGGGCTAAGGAACTGAAGTTGGGTCTTGAAGAAACACCATCAGTGTGTGCTCTGCAAGCAATGCAGCGGATGATGAGTGTGGTGAACGGATAGATGTGATTATAGACAGAGAGGAAGAAGAAAAACAGAGTGTAGTGGGAAGATCTATGTTGAGGAAGAATGGCGTCAGGCATGATAAAGAACGATCTGGACCAGTAGGAGTGACATTTGGATGATCCACTTGTGGTTTCAGCATGGGTGAGAAAGGAGTTGGGGGCATTTGAATCAGTGAAGGTAATGTTAGGATTTATGTTTATGCACTATAGCCCGCTACCATATTGTTTGAAGATGAATATTGTTTTGTTACACACACACACACACACACAAACAATGCAGATGTGTGTATGTGTGTAAAGACCTGAGCAACATGGAGTGACATGCTATAAAAGCTGTGGTCAATCTGGAGAGGGGAGGGGTGCATATCTCCAGGCCAACCAGGGAGGGTAGAACACTGGACAATACCATATTAGGAACTGTTTGAGTGTAGGATCTGGGGGGAGACACAAGACGGATCTAATCTACGCAACGACCAGATGCGGACAGATGAGAGCACCAAGGGACCGGGACCAGTCTGAGTGCCAGCGATAGGCTGAGCAAAGTTTAAACCGCGCTCAGCCTCTACTGTGATAGGCCAACGGACGGGTTGGAACTAAAGCTGTCATAGTATAAAAACTGTTGTTTGAGCACATTCCAGAGTTCTCTGTTTTACCCTGCGCGGTGATACAGCGAACCTGTATATGCGAAAATTGCATTTGCCATTTATTGCTTGCGCTAATTAAACATAATTAAAGAAAGTTAGCAGACCTTGCTTTTTATTTATCCTGATACCGGATTCGAATAACGCAGCGCTCACAGTAACCTGTAGTGGATTTGTGATATTTGTTTGTGTTTCTTCTGACCAGAGGGAGCCAGCGCTCCATGTCAAGTGGTCACGCAAATTGGGTCAAGATCTGTTTCTTGATTAGCTCTTAGGAACAGGGCACCATTTTAAAGGAATGATTTCTGTGGTAGCATTAAGTGTGGAGGTGGAGCAATTGAAGTTGAAAATTCCTGGTGTTTGTGACGCCCGCTGGTTGGTGCGACGTAGAACCGGTGGGGAGCGAGGTGAAACAGAGGAGTCCTTGTCAGTCCTTTTGAGTTGAGTCTCTACCAGATAGTCCTGTTAGGATATTTTAGATATCCTGTTTGGACTTTTGTGCAGAATCCACCGTGCTGTTTCATGTGCAACTTTATGGTCATGTTGGAGGAGGGAGATTCCAAGAGATTCCAAGATGTGGGAAGTGTGCAGGAGGGCATGGGACAGAGGATTGTGTCGTTTCGGTGGATAAAGTTGTGCGTGTCAACTGTAGGGTTGCTCATGTTGCTGGGGATCGGAAGTGTCCGGTGCGAGAGAGGCAGGTTGAAGTGGCCAGTCAGAATAGAGCAGAAGGTGACCTTTGCTGAGGCAGTATAGAAAGTGGAGGAGGATGGGTCAAGTGTAAGGCATCCCAGAGATGTAGTAGATTTGTGCCAGCACAGAYGGATAGGGAAACGAGTGAGTTATGCTTCAGTAAGGTTGGCTTCTTAGCGTTCATAGCAATGGTTATCAACTGTACCACAGAAATGGAACGTATATCACAGAGAATAGATATTGTGGTGGCAGCTGCAGAGAAGTATCTGGGTATACGAGATTTGACTTCAGAAGAGTTACAGCGTGTGTTGAGGGATGATGTCCTGTCCTCCCAGGTCATTGGCATGGTGCAGGAGCAGATGGGGTCTAAGTAGTGGAATGGGGTAGTGGGTTTTTAATGAGTGTAGGTGGCAGCTGCAGAGGAGTACGAGATCTTACTGCAGAAGAGTTTATGGGGTGATGATAATTTTTTTTGTATAGTGGTATATAGGTGTAGGGTTGGTTGGTGGTGCACAAGAATAATGAAGGGAATTTAATGTAGGTAGGCCGTGCCTGGCCTCACACTTTAGTACAGTAGGTGGCGTTGTATGCCCCTTTAAGATAGATGTGATCCACCAACCCAATCCGAAAGAAGAACAGAGGCGTGTGTGAGACTACGCAATGCCGATTCCAGTCGCCCGATTTCCAAAACGTCTGCTAAAAGACAAACTACCATAGCCGCATCCTTTTCAAACGTAATCCCTTATGACAAGAAAAGTTTGAGGTGGAAGGAGATAACGGAAGCAGTGACCTATTACATAGCGACAAATATGGTCCCAATCTTTACAGTAGAAAAGCCAGGCTTTAAAAAGCTGCTAGGTACCGCGGCTACACTTCTCCGGTGTGGTTACAATTTGTGAAAGGGTTGTGATTGGTGGATAACCTCTGTGCACYTGTTAGTACAGTTGACCACAAATATCAGCTGCCAAGCCGCAAGWATTTCACAGAAGAAGCGCTGCCGCTATTATACACAACTACCCGCAAAAGAGTCGCAGAGAAGCTGGCTAGTGTTTCTTATTTCTCCACCTGGTCGAGCAGAACGTCAGAGCCATACATACATTTGACAGTCCACAACATAAAAGAAGACTGGAAATTACAAAATGTCTGAATCCAGACATATTTTTTATATACGTATATATACATATTTTTTAATAATATTTTTTCTTATTTTTTTCAACTTTTTAAATATATATATATATATATATATATATATATTTCTGAATCCAGACATCTTACTTCCCCAGTGATCATACGGGTGACGTAATAGCCCGGGGTCTCAATGACTCTCTGTCAACGTGGAAGATGAGCAAAGACTGACAGGTGTGCATGACAACTGAGAGCGGGAGCAACATGATAAAAGCATTGCGCTTCAACTGGACCCACCTGCAGTGCTTGGGCACAGGCTTCACCTCGCCATCGGTAAGTGTGACATTGGATAATTAAAGTGCATTCAAAAAAAGTTATGTTCAGGCCAGCTGTAGGGTAATGTGTTAGTAGTTGTGTCATTCTGCCAATCCAATAGCAAATAACCACAGGCTGTTTTAATTATAACAACTAAATTATTACATTTTCAATCAAAATGATTATATAAATTACATAGTCAAACAGCTATGTAACATTCCAAAACAATAGAAGAGACGTGTAGGTGGGTGGTGTTGGTTTGACAGGTCAACTGAATGCTGTACTTGTCACATTATTGAAAAATGCTGCCATTCCTAGAATCCTTTCTTCATTACTTGCAGAAAATGGTGTGAAAGACCCACGAGTTGACCGTGCCATTGGGTTGTGCAAGAAGGTGGTCAGCACCTTTTCCTTCAGCTGGAAYAAGAGAGAGACTTGTCTGTAGTACAGGCTGAGCTCAGTCTACCCACCCACCAGCTCATCAGAGTCCCCAACCAGGTGGGGGTCAAGACAGAAGATGATAGAACGAATCCTGGAACAAGAAAAGGCCATAGCCCGAGTCCTGGTCTCAGAGAAGAAAAGCAGGCACCTGTTGCCCAACTATCAAGATATTGACGTGTTGGGAGTCCGTGAACAAAGTCATAGGCCCATTACAGGAATTCACCGACGCGCTGTCTGGGGAGAACTACGTTAGCGTCTCCTACCTCAAGCCTGGGCTTAAACCTGTTCAACAGCAGCCTCCTGCAGCCAGAGGAAGGTGAGGGCACGCTCACAAGGAAAATCAAGAGTGCCACACTACAGTATCGCAACGACACGTAAGAAGATTTGCCATAGTTGAACTCCCTGATATGGCCTCACTGGTCGATCCCCGGGTTCAGGACAACATATATTGCAGATGACAAGATTGAGAGCATCAAACAAAGAGCTGTTTTGGAGCTGAAGTCTCTGCTAGCTGAGGAAAGCACACGTCCACCTGGCACAACTGTGCACCAAGAAGAAGAAAGTGAACCTGTGTCTAAGATGGGCAAGAAAACACTTGCAAGCTTCTTCAAGAAGACAGCGCTGTCTGACCCACAGTCAGAGGAGGACAACATAACAACTGAGCTGTCAAGATACTTGATGATGTCCCCTGACACAGACCCAGACAAAGACCCACTTGAGTGGTGGAGGCTCCATGAGGCCAACTTCCCAAGACAGAGTAAGCTTGCTAAAAAAGTACCTGTCCATTCCTGCTACAAGTGCCCCTTCGGRGTTTGTTTCCAGAAACTTGTGAAGAACAAAGTAAAGGAAGATATTTTGTTTGACAGAATTTTACACTTTGATTTATTATTGTGCAAATTCTTCTTAGGGATACATTTTTTCATTTTTTATTTGATTTGCATACAATGATGACAGCTTGGCAAGCAGTGTTGTTCTTTTGTCTTGCACAAATGGGCCTTGAGGCCTTGTATATTTTTTTAGAAAAACATTTCTATTAAGTATTATGTCTTGGCCTTTAATTTCTTTAGAGAAAAACAAGAAAAATCGAGATATTGTGAATCGTCCAAACCCCTGAAAAAAAAAAAGTACATTTTACTTTTAGGCCTCAAAGACTAATGGCCGAAGGGGTCCTTCTTCCTCACACACAGTCAGTGTTAATAATAAATACAAATACACACACCAAAAATATAAAAACGCAACATGCAACAATRTCAAATACCTAATCTTGTTACAGTTTATATAAGGAAATCAGTCAATTGAAATAAATTCATTAAGCCCCAATCTATGGATTTCACGTGACTGGGCAGGGGGCAGGCCCAGCCAATCAGAATGACAAAAAGGGCTTTATTACAGACAAACACTCCTCAGTTTCATCAGCTGTCCGGGAGACTGGTCTAAGATGATRCCGCAGGTGAAGAAGCCGGATGTGGAGGTCCTCAGCTGGCGTGGTTACACGTGGTCTGCGGTTGAGGCCGGTTAGACGTACTGCCAGGTTCTCTAAAACGACGTTGGAGGCAGCTTACGGTAGAGAAATCAACATTTAAATCTCTGGCAACAGCTCTGGTGGACATTCCTGCAGTCAGCATGCCAATTGCACGCTCCCTCAAAACTTAAGACATCCGTGGCATTGTGTTGTGTGACAAAACTGCACATTTTAGAGTGCCCTTTTACTGTCCTCAGAACAATGTGCACCTGTGTAATGATCATGCTGTTTAATCAACTTCTTGATATGCCACACCTGTCAGGTGGATGGATTATCTTGGCAAAGGAGAAATGCTCACTAAAAAGGATATTAACAAATTGGTTCACAATTTTAGAGAAATACGTTTTTTGTGCGTATGGAACATCTGGGATCTTTTATTTCAACTCATGAAATATAGGACCAACACTTTACATTGTGCATTTTATATTTTTGTTATATTTTGGTCCCATGTTTCATGTGCTGATATAAATGATCCCAGAGATGTTCCACATGCAAAAGCTTATTTCTCTCAAATGTTGTGCACGTACCTGTTAGTGAGCATTTTTCCTGCAGTTGTCACACAATGCCACAGAGGTCTCAAGTTGAGGCAGCGTAATTGAATGTTAATTTCTCTACCATAAGCCGCTCTCCAAAATTTGGAGAATTTGCCAGTATGTACAACCAGCCTCAACCGCAGACCACATGTAGCCACAACTTCCCAGGACCTCCACATCCTGTGTCTTCACCTGCGGGATCATCTGGGACCAGCCACCCGGACAGCTAATTGAACTGAAAAGTATCGGTCTGTAATCACACCCTTTTGTGGGGAAAACCCTCACTCTGACTGGCTGGGTGGGTGGGCCTATGCCCTCCCAGCACAACCCATGGCTGTGCTCCTGCCCATTAATGTGAAATCCGTAGATTAGGGCCTAATAAATGTATTTAAATTAACTGATTTCCTTATATGAACTAACTCACTAAAATCATTGAAAATTCTGCATGTTGCAGTTATTATTTTTGATCAGTATAGATACTAGCCATCATTACTAGTAGCTTGCAGCAAGCATAATGTCCCGTCTGTCTCCCCGTGTCCCCTCCCTCAACCGCCTTGCTCACCGGCGGGCCTAGCCAGCATAGCAAAGATTATATCCTGAATAACTCAGATAAACACAGCAAAAAAAMAAACATCCTCRCACTGTCAACTGRGTTTATTTTCAGCAAACTTAACATGTGTACATATTTGTATGAGCATAACAAGATTCAACAAATGAGATAGGAATCTGTTCTTAACTTGGCTAGTTAAAAAATATATATATATGTACCAGGTATAAGGTCATTTTTGGATTATGGGTGTATGTGGATAGGCAGCCAAAACAGTACTACAGCGCCTGGAAAGGATACAGTCTAGGACCCWGAGATGGTGTGTGGGGGCCTTCAAGAGACACCTGTTGAGGCATTGCAGGTGGATACAGGGATGCAAACTAGTCACATTTCAGCAAAATGTCTGCGTTTTTAAATCCAAAATAGGTAACCAACGTGATTCGTGTAGATCCGATGATGGGAAAAGTTTGGGGGTGGGGCTCTGGATCACTACTGGCTGTAAGCGAATGAGTGATGCGGGTTTGGAGCAATACTGGCTGTACCCAAGGCTCAGCCAATCGTTCACATAACAGAATGCAGCTGAAGAGAGAAGAGAACCAATTTGCTAGTTACACCACCAGTGCGCGCTCTGGTAAGACAGCGGAGAGTGGAAAGGCAGTTTGTCAGTTAGGCACAGCAGCGTGTCCCCTGAACGATAACGAAGAGGTAGGTGAGAAGCCTGATGACGGAGWCGGGGGTGAGAAGGTGATGAAGCGTACTTCATGAGTTGTAACCGAAAAACAACTGGCATTTGGAAAGTTGAGGTGAGGGAGAAAGTGTTGTGGAACAAGAATAGTTAGCATTATTAAGTGTCTTGCTAGCTGGATCGAATTCTCCGTTATCTGGCCAGATAAATATTGAGCAACATCAGCTAACTTAGCTGATCAAATAATTCGAGTTTATGGTGTGAAATTTAGCTGTCTAATCAAGTCAGACAGATAACTAGCTAGCTAACGTTACAACATCAAATTAGCTAACGTAAGTAACCTAACCAATTCGCTATAATATTACCTGTTATACGAATTCTTGCCGTTCCCAAAGTTCTAATGTTAGTTTCTCACTGGACCCTGGCAATCTGTGTGAAATGTTAACTAGCTAACGAACTACATAACTAAATACTATCTGTGAGCTAATGTTTTCCCTCTACAGCATGTGGTTAATTTTCAGAATGAGAGAATTAGYTGAAAATGAGGCATTGCTTGTTAAACAAGTGGATTCAGGGATGAAGTGTAGGTGGAGCTGGCTTAAACTGGATGCCGCTATAGAGGTGAAACGAACACCACACACACTTTCCCTCTCTCACTATGGTGGATAAAAAGGAGTATGCCAGATGTACTCTCTGCCTGAAAGAGATCAATTACACCAACAAAGGGTCTCATGCTCTGCTGGCACATTGTAGAACAGATGTACACAGGCAGAAAGTGTACAATGTAATAACGTGCAGTGTACAGTGGCAAGAAAACGTATGTGACCTGGATTTCTGCATACATTTGTCATAAAATGTGATCTGATCTTCATCTAAGTCACAGGAATAGACAAACACGGTGTGCTTAAACTAATATCACACAAATTGTATTTTTCTTGTCTATATTGAATACATAATTTAAACATTCACAGTGTAGGTTGGAGAAGTATGTGAACCACTAGGCTAATGACTTCTCCAAAAGCTAATTGGAATCAGGCGTCAGCAAACCTGGAGTCCAATCAATGACACAAGATTGGAGATGTTGGTTAGAGCTGCCCTGCCCTATAAAAAAATACTCACAAAATGTGAGTTTTCTATTTACAAAAAGCATTGCCTGATGTGAACCATGCCTCGAACAAAAGAGATCTTAGAAGACCTAAGACTAAGAATTGTTGACTTGCATAAAGCTGGAAAGGGTTACAAAAGTATCTCTAAAAGCCTTGATGTTCATCAGTCCACGGTAAGACAAATTGTCTATCAATGGAGAAAATGCAGCACTGTTGCTACTCTCCCTAGGTGTGGCCGTCCTGCAAAGATGACTACAAGAGCACAGCACAGAATGCTCAATGAGGTTTAGAAGAATCCTAGAATGTCAGTTAGAGACTTACAAAAATCTCTGGAACATGCTAACATCTCTGTTGACGAGTCTACGATACATAAAACACTAAACAAGAATGGTGTTCATGGGAGGACACCACAGAAGCCACTGCTGTCCCAAAAAACGTTGCTGCATGTCTGAAGTTGGCAAAAGAGCACCTGGTTGGTCCAAAGCACTACTGGAAAAATATTCTGTATGAAACTATAGTTTAGTTGTTTGGAAGGAACACAACACTATGTGTAGAATAAAAATGCACAGCACACCAACATCAAAACCTCATCCCAACTGTAAAGTATGGTGGAGGGAGCATCATGGTCTGGGGCTGCGGAAAAATTAATTCCAAAGTTTATCAAGACATTTTGCAGAAGAATAGAAGGCTATCTGTCTGTCAATTGACGCTCAACAGAAGTTGGGTGATGCAACAGGGCAATGACCCAAAACACAGAAGTAAATCAACAACAAAATGGCTTCAACAACAAAATGGCTTCAACAGAAGTGGCCTAGTCAGAATCCTGACCTCAACCCGATTGAGATGCTGTGGAATGACCTCAAGAGAGCAGTTCACACCAGACATCCCAAGAATATTGCTGAACTGAAACAGTTTTGTAAAGAGGAATTGTCCAAAATTCCTCCTGGCCGTTGTGCAGGTCTGATCCGCAACTACAGAAAATATTTGGTTGAGGTTATTGCTGCCAAAGGAGGGTAAACCAGTTCACATACTTTTTCTACCATGCACTGTGAATGTTTACACAGTGTGTTCAATAAAGACAAACAAATGCATAATTATTTGTGTTATTAGTTTAAGCAGACTGTGTTTGTCAATTGTTGTGACCTAGATGAAGATCAGATTACATTTTATGCCSAATTTWTCCAGGTAATTCCAAAGGGTTCACATACTTTTTCTTGCAACTGTAGCCCAAAGATATTACTTTTGTTTTGTTGAACTTGACATACTATAACAGGGGGATTATTACATTTTTTACTCAGTGAACGTTATTTTTGCACATGTATCCTTGTGCACTTGATCGATGTCTACTATAGTGGTCACTATAATAGAGAAAAAAAGTTAATGCCTGTTTGTTTCATTCTATTTAAGATGTTTTTTCCCCCCCCAAGTGCAATATTTAGATGTGTGTGGTCACAAGCATCTTATTATAAAGGCTATCAACGCTAACTGCAATATTAATATTGTTTATTCTGTGGACTTGAATGTAATTTGTAGTAAAGTCTAGGTAACAAATATATATTTTTTGCTATGAGTTAGGATCACATTAACCACTTTATTTTACACAGAGACTGATAATGTAGATCATATTATTTGGGGTTTAATTAGTACACAGTTAAAAACTGCATTTCAAGAAGGGATCCAGTCTAAATCACTAGAATTTTGTGTTTCTTTTTTATCCACCTAGCTCACTAGTTCGCCCCCCTGTGGATAGTGGTCAACTGCAACGGAGGATAAGGCAGGACAAACTTGCATTAGCGTACTGGGCGAGGTTGAAAGGTGGTTCAGAAGGTACGGCAACTGGAGAATGCTGGGAGCAAGTAGTTGGTAAGCAGAGGACATACGGGTGGACAATCGGGCAGAAGGTAGAATATGGACTCGGGGGAGAGATCGGGCCAGCAATTGCATTGGGGAACGTTCCTCCATGGCAGTTTCCTAWACCAAGTGTAGATGTGCACATGATTGAGGGCAGGAGAGAATGGGATGAGACGGTGTGTGGAGAGATATAGATAAAAATTGGTTTTKTTTGTTTGTAAGGACATATACAGTTCAAAGGATCCAGTCAGTGGAAGGGTGGGGACAAGGGTGTATATACCAGACTTCAATGTTAGAGTAGCGGTTAACTGATTGAGAAATAAGGATTGCATTTGGAATATCATCCCTAATTTTATATTCCAACAAATTGGTGGTCTAGAATTCTTACTCAAATGCAACTTTGATATGGGTAAAATCCCTATTAAGCTTGCAAACTTTCATAAACAAGTATTTCTAACTTGGAACCTCATGTACACAATTTTTCCCCTTATAGGTATATAATCTGGAATAATAAAGACATAAAATATAAAAACAAGTCTTTGTTTTTCCAGAAGTGGATTGACAACACCATTATTTGGGTTAAATAATTATTGAATAATGCTGGACAACTATATGATTATCCAGAATTTATGAGAACACACAATGTTACATTCACTCCTAAGGAGTATCAAATTGTTGTTAGAGCTATCCCTGAAGGTGCTATTCTAATTTTAGGAGAATATAACAATACTCCAAGTGCAACTGTTGAGGATTTTGTAGCCTGACATTTTAAACTATAAATGTAATAACATGTATATAAGGAAACTATGTKAATCTGTTCCTATTCCCTCTGCTAAAATGTACTGGAATGCAGCCCTAGGACAAGTGAACTGGAACCAAAGTTTCYTTGTTATCTGGTAAATATTGTATATCTAATAAGGTGAAATAAGTATCATACAAACTCATTCATAGAATCCACCCTGTAAAGACCTTTATTATACACAGATATAAAATAGCTATTGATAACAAATGTGTGTTTTGTGATTGTGACCCAGAGACTCGACCATTTATTTTGGGACTGCTCTTATGTCASAAGATTTGTGTAAGTTAGAAGATTTTATTTTAAAAGAAACAACTATTAATGTTAATTTGAAAGCCTCTGATATTATGTTTTATTTTGAACCAAAATGATATGGACCCTGATTTAACTTTCATTGTTKATTTGTTTATCTTTCATAGAAGATTCTTTGTCCATAAAATGAAGTGGGCAGAGAACAAACACTTCTTCACATTTTTTAAGATTTATTTTGAAATGATCAGTAAATGTAAAAACAAAAAAAAGCAATACACAACACAAGTATTTAACAAATTGAAAATTAATCTTGATCTGTAATACTGTCACGATCGTGTGGAGAGACGGACCAGAACCTGTCTCTTATACACATCTAGATGTGTATAAGAGACAGGTCGTTAGGAGAATGAGAAACAGCTGGGAGCAGGAACGGAACGATAGAGAGAGAGAGCGGGAGAGGGAGAGAGGGAGGAGGAGAGAGAGAGAGAGAGAAAGAGGGAAAGAACCTAATAAGACCAGCAGAGGGAAGCACAGGGACAAGACATGATGATCAAAGACAAAACATGACAGTGGCACCACCATAGAGACTGCCAGAGGTCCGGACAACAGGCCCTCCGATTTGACACACTGAACTCTATCAGCCAACTAGTCAGAAATAGTTGGTGAACCAGGCGGGGAAGTCATTTGAGAAACCAAGGCTGTTGAGTCTGACGATAAGAATACGGGGATTGACAGAGTCAAAAGTATTGGCCAGGTCGATGAAGACGGCTCCACAGTACTGTCTTTTATTGATGGCAGTTATGATATTGTTTAGTACCTTGAGCGTGGCTGAGGTGCACCCGTGACCAGCTCGGAAACCGGATTGCACAGCAGAGAAGGTACGGTGGGATTTGAAATGGTCAGTGATCTGTTTATTAACTTGGCTTTCGAAGACTTTGGAAAGGCAGGGCAGGATGGATATAGGTCTGTAACAGTTTGGGTCTAGAATGTCACCCCTTTTGAAGAGGGGGATGACCGCGGCAGCTTTCCAATCTTTAGGAATCTCAGACGATACGAAAGAGAGTTTGAACAGACCAGTAATAGTGGTCGCAACAATGGCGGCGGAACATTTTAGAAAGAGAGGATCCAGATTGTCTAGTCCAGCTGATTTGTAGGGTCCAGGTTTTGCAGCTCTTTCAGAATATCTGCTATCTGGATTTGGGTGAAGGAGAGGCTGGGGAGGCTTGAGCAAGTAGATGCGGGGGATGCGGCGCTGTTGCCCGGGGTTGGGGTAGACAGGAGGAAAGCATGGTCAGCCGTAGAGAAATGCTTATTGAAATTCTCGATTATCGTGGATTTATCGGTGGCGACAGTATTTCCTTGCCTCGGTGCAGTGGGCAGCTGGGAGGAGGTGCTCTTATTCTCCATGGACTTTACAGTGTCCCAGAACATTTTTGAGTTAGAGCTGCAGGATGCAAATTTCTGTTTGAAAAAGCTAGCCTTTGCTTTCCTAACTGACTGTGTGTATTGGTTCCTGACATCCCTGAAAAGTTGCATATCGCGGGGACTATTTGATGCTAGTGCAGTACGCCACAGGATGTTTTTGTGCTGGTCGAGGGCAGTCAGGTCTGGAGTGAACCAAGGGTTCTTAGTTCTGTTCTTAGTTCAAATTTCTTTGAAAGGGGCATGCTTATTTAAGATGGTGAGGAAATTACTTTTAAAGAACAACCAGGCATCCTCTACTGACGGGATGAGGTCAATATCCTTCCAGGATACCTGGGCCAGGTCGATTAGAAAGGCCTGTTCGCAGAAGTGTTTTAGGGAGCGTTTGACAGTGATGAGGGGTGGTCGTTTGACCGCGGACCCATAACCGATGCAGGCAATGAGGCAGTGATCGCTGAGATCCTGATTGAAAACAGCAGAGGTGTATTTGGAGGGCAAGTTGGTCAGGATAATATCTATGAGGGTGCCCATGTTTATGGATTTAGGGTTGTACCTGGTGGGTTCCTTGATAATTTGTGTGAGATTGAGGTTATCTATTTTAGATTGTAGGATGGCCGGGGTGTTAAGCATATCCCAGTTTAGGTCACCTAGCAGAACGAACTCTGAAGATAGATGGGGGGCAATCAATTCACATATGGTGTCCAGGGCACAGCTGGGAGCTGAGGGGGGTCTATAACAGGCAGCAACAGTGAGAGACTTATTTCTGGAGAGATTCATTTTTAAAATTAGAAGCTGAAACTGTTTGGGCATAGACCTGGAAGTATGACAGAACTTCCCTACTGTAGTGCGCCAGCTCCTTTCCCAGCGTTTGCAAAACATTTAGATTGGGTAAATGATTCGAAGGAGTTAAATTATAGAGTATAAAAGTAAAGTATAAGTGTTAGTGAATAAGTGCAATTATATATTTATTTCATTCAAGTTTGCTAACGCTAGCTACTAGTTGTGTCAGAGTTAGCTGGTAGCTAGATACACTATATATACTGTAATGAAACAGGCAGGGAGCAGGCCTCGAACCCTTGACCTTCTAGCCCGAAGTCCAGTACGCTATCGACTGTGCATGCATACGCTCTCCATAGACAGACATTGGCAGTAGAATGGCCTTGCTGAATGGCTCAGTGACATTAAAAATGGCACCGTCATAGGATGCCACATTTCCAACAAGTCAGTTCTCCAAATTTCTGCCCTGCTAGAGCTGCTCCTGTCAATTGTAAGTGCTGTTATTGTGAAGTGGAAACGTCTAGGAGCAACAATCGTTCAGCCGCTAAGTGGTAGGCCAAACAAGTTCACAGAACGGGAATGCCGAGTGCTGAAGCACGTAGCAGGTTAAATTCATCTGTCCTCGGTTGCAACACTCACTACCGAGTTCCAAACTGCCTCTGGAAACATCTTCAGTACAATAACTGTTTGTCGGGAGCTTCATGAAATGTGTTTCCATGGCCGAGCAGCCGCACACAAGCCTAAGACCACCATGCAAAATGCCAAGCGTCAGCTGGAGTGTAAAGCTCGCCGCCATTAGAATCTGGAGCAGTGAAAACACGTTTTCAGGAGTCCGACGGACAAATCTGGGTTTGGCGGATGCCAGGAAAATGTTACCTGCCCCAATGCATAGTGCCGACCATAAAGTTTGGTGGAGGAGGAATAATGGTCTGGGGCTGTTTTTCATGGTTCAGGCTAGGCCCCTTAGTTCCAGTGAAGGGAAATCTTAAAGCTACAGCATACAGTACAATGACATTCTAGACAATTCTGTGCTTCCGACTTTGTAGCAACAGTTTGGGGAAGACCCTTTCCTGTTTCAGCATGTTTGACAAGCAGGTGTCCACATACCTCTGGTCATGTAGTGTATCCCAGCTTCCCATGTGAAAGGAGCAGGGTTTCCGGTAGCCGGCAGTTGCTTTTAATTCATAGATAGAAATACCAGTTGGTGAAAATACATGACCAAATTGACCAAGTGTGTATTTTTGTTAGTCATCATGTATTTTATTTATCCCAGACAACTATCGCACCCGCACAGCATACAGATATTTTGAGCAGAATTTATCTTACAGCTCCTCTGCTGATTGCTGCTGGAGTAAAATGTTATTTTATAAAGGCCATTCATTGTGAAAAAAATCGAAATGAAATTGTGTGTTTAAAACAGTTAAAAGCAGCTTTGATAGACATGAGCCTGCGACTCATCTCTCGAACGTTGCACTTCATCATTTATGTCCATATAGAATCATAGCCAGTTGAAGGGCTCTGGAGGAGCTGCAGTACCCCTGATGAATTAAAATACATTTGCCAAATTTAAAGAATGACTGATGTCTGTTAAAAAATGTTATGAAATAATTCAGAATAGCCTACTATACCATGAGAATGCATAGCCTCAGAGGATCAATAGCTTCTTTAAAAAAAAATAGCCTAGCAGTGGATTGTGTGTGGGCCAATAACAAGGCATAGCCTACAGTCGGGGATGCGCAGCATGCAGACAAAACAGGCCTTTCGCAATATTTCAAATACAATCGCTGGAAAACACAGATTGGAAAGCAAGTAGCTCCTGCTGTAAAGAGAACAGAAGACTCTAATCTTTCTGCTGTAGGCTGCCAAAATATTTGATCAACTTCCAAACTGTTTTACAAAGTAAGGCTTTTACCCCGAACGCATCGGCAATCACCGTTGAGTTAGCAAGGCATTATTGGGCGAGTCAATTATTAAACTGGAATGCATTTTAGGACTATCATTTCCTCCTCATATTGTAGCCTACAGTATGTGTCTCCACCAGTGGCGGTCGATGCCGTTCTATTACAGCATATCGGATGACTGTCATTCATATTCCATTCATCCAGTTCAATGTAACAGCGATAGGTTTGGGCTACTACATGATACTCAAATTTTCCCTATACCCATCATGAGGTTGCTAGAACCTAGCCTATGAATGAAAGTTTACAACGTAGGTGCACACATTTCGAGAGAAAAATTTGAGGTGACAGGAAGTAACACATGGACAGGTAGTGACACATTCAATACCGCCTTGCACACTCTTGCCTACATCTCACTGATCTAGGGTGTAATCAACAGTTGCAAACGAGAGTTTCTATTAAACAAATTCAGGTATGTTTATCCCCGTTTCGTTCCGTTTGCTTCCGTTTAAGAAACACTTTTCAACAGAATCGGCGGTTTGAATACACACCTGATCACAAGTAAACACAGATCACTTTCATAGCAGCCACATTGTATTCCTTCTCACATCTATGCACTCTCCTCCTCTCACATTTCCTTTCGCTTGTGGATTTCAATGCACAACACATCAGCTGTTAAGTGTGACCTTGCGAAAAAAACTTTCCAAGCCAAACCATATCCGCTACACACAGCCTAAATCGTTGCCAAAATCCAGGAATTAACATAGTAAGGACAGAGAAAGTACTCAGTTTTTATAAATTCTAGTCCTTTGGGGTCAATTGCCACCCGGGCCAAAAACATCTAATTCTGATTGTTTGACTAACAGCAATGATAATGCTGGCTGTGGAATAAAACTAAGCCATCATTTTGGTCAATGTCTCACAGGAGCACTTTTTTAAGTACATTTCTGTTGGGGTCGATAACATTTATAATAATTCTAATTTTGGTGTAATGCCCCTTTAAATAGGAAAATATATCACAGCCGTCTTCACACCTACCGAAGGTGTGTTTGTGTGTGTCTGTGTGAGTATTTGTGTATTTAATATGTCATTTTTTGTACAAAAACAGCTTTGAAGGAATAGTTGTTTCATTTAGATTTCACGTTTTTCAATAATGTTGTGTTGAAATTCTAAACGTTAACGCTTTGATCCAGATCATTGATTGTATAGGAAAACCCGAAAGTACTGTATTTCTGGTATGTTGTTGTGTTGGCTTTTTATTATGAAAATATATATATTTTTAAAATTACAAGATCAGCCTTGATAATAGCTAAATTTCTTATGTTATTGGAAGATGTCATTTATTGTACTGGTTTGTTGTTCTCGTGTGACAAAGTTGAATCGTTGAGGCAAAAGACGTTAAAAGAAAAAAACCAATGGCACAAGCAATAGTGGGAAAGTGTCGCCAGAGTAAAATGAAAGCGATTTATCCAGCGAGATTTAAGTGTCAAGTGGATTTTGCGGCCTTCAAACACAGGAAATGCGGGGAATGCGCGTGGATATTGACACGGAGCCTTCTGTCACACATTGTCAACAGATTTGAGATTTCTGTGCAGCAAGTCTGGCATTTTATCTTAAGGTCAACTATTCCCTCTATGGCATTAAAATGTACTGTTGCTGTTGTCGACTAAGGTTGATAGTTGGTTGTTCCACAACTACAGCAGGGAACTGTTCATTCACACCAGTAGGGAAGTAGTCAACGCCATTTCGTGTGAGAAGGGCCTCCGAATTGTGCTCCCTGTGTGGATCTTCACCAAACACATTGTTGATAGCTGTGTTGTCTACCCACATATTGGTTAGCATGACACCTGTCCATATCTGTGTGGTAATTCCAGGCCTCTCGAAACAAATCCATCAGGGCTGAATTTCTGGGAGATATACAAGTTGCAGGGATATTTTGTGGATGTCATTTGAAGGATCTAGGATGCCAGTGTCCTCAAGACTGGTATTAGTGATGCAACACATGCAGAAACACATCCCTCCGAAAAGGCGCTTTATCCTCTGGTTGTGCACAGATTCTCCTGTCATGTGACTTCTGTGCTCAACATCTTGAGCATGATTCCTAATCAAGGCACCTTGAGTGTTCTTACTTCCATGGTCAGACCAAACCCTGGATGGGAGTCCATCGAGGCATGTTGCCTTTTAAGAACTGCGTCAGTACAGTGGAGGCTAGGTTGTTTGTATTGCAGCAAGGTATGCAATCAGAGGAGAGCTGCCATCTATGGCTCCATGAATGGGTAAGCCCCATCTGTAAAGGACAAACATAAAGAAAACAGGGGGGGGGGGGCGAGGGAGGCTGTTAGATCAGGCATGGTACCTTACATGTATAGCCGAGATTCCTGGTAAATGAATGTAAGTGCATTAAAATAACATAGTTCAAACAACAGGTTATGGACCAGACCAAGTTTGATTCAGGTTTATGGTTAACTAGGCCTATTCTGTTTTATGCAGTTCAAAGTTAAACACAATGAAGGGTGAAAACATGTTTCAAAGAAACCGAATAATTTAGCTGAAGAGACGCATGTTCCCATCCATATGCCATAGACTATTGGGATAAGGAACATGGTATGTTCATCTGGCCACGGTCAAGCTCCATCTACGTGCTGTGGCCACTGGGTAAATCAGATTCAATATCCCTCGCACTCTCTTTCTTGTAACCACAAATCCATCTGCTTGCAACAATGCTSTCATCATCTCAAAGTACGGTCACAAATAGGTTATTTATATTACACACATGAAACAATTCTGCATAGGCTTTCCACATGACAGAACAGTTTTCTAAACACACCCACCGACACACACACATTTGGCCTACAGCCCTAGTCAAAAAGAGGTTGACATCACAGCATTTCCTGATCTAGGATACAGTCTGTGGAGTCTTCTTATATGCTGTTCCAACACCTCATCTGTTAATGAACATTGACCTGCTGCTCGTAATCGGCGTCCCAATCAGTCTTGTTCTCTTGCACAGGAACGAGGAGGAACACCCCAACAGTTTGGCCATGCACTTGACAGTGTAGCCTTGCKTCATAATCAACTGGATTTGCTGCCTTGTTATTCTGATTGGCGGTCTTCCTTCCTGCCTGTAACATTACAAACATTGCTACAAATTGCTCAATTCATCATGACATTGATAATCCATAAAAAATGTAAGGTGCTGTTGGGACAAGAGTAACGTTAGACTTGTTCTTTAGTGACCCGGCCACAAAAGAGCCCCGGCCACAAAAGATCCAGATCCCTTAAAGGAATAATTCTGGATTTTGACAATGATGCCCCTTACTTAACCTCCTTAGAGGTTAATATGAACTCGTCAGTAACATTTTTATGTCTCTGCATGTAGTMTGAAGGAAATTGCTAACTAGCGCTAGCAAAATTGCTAGCATGCTAGCAGATACCTATAGATTTCCAGGCATTGCGCTAACGCTAGTTAGCATTGGCTCGCGAAACTACCTATAATTTCCTTCATATTGGACACAGAGACGTACAAATGATATCCACAAGTTCATCTGACTCATCCCCCAATTCCCGAAGTATCCCTTTAAGTGCCAAGGAAGGCCTTTAAGCTGTAGCTAGTCAGACGAAACTTAGTGAGATGATACCATAGTTAATAAATACGGAAGACTGTTCAAAAAGTGCAATCAAAAACAGTTGTTTTAAACTTTCATAGCCTTGCAATCTTGAAGCATTCGGGGTGCTGAGAAGGCCTCCTCCTGGTCTCCACGTGAGCTTGAATGCGAGAACATGCCTTCAATTTTTCGTAAATTCGCCAGGGATATATCAATATTCCGCAACTGTACCTGACCTGCAAGGCCTTGTTGAAAGTCTCTCTCAACTTCATTGAATTTTCATCAAAGTTGTTCAATAACATCTGCCATTTTGTCCCTTCTCCATACGGTCATGTAGTAGGCATGCAGTCTTGAATACGACTATCATAAGATTAGCATATGTTGTAGATATCAAAAGTTGTCTGTGTTACTAGTAAATATAGGCTCCCGAGTGGCGCAGCGGTATAAGGCACTGCATCTCAGTGCTAGAGGCATCACTACAGACCCTGGTTTGATTCCAGACTGTATCACAACTGGCTGTGATTGGGAGTCCCATTGGCCCATTGTGAGGCCAATTTTATTTAAGGTGTCTGTGACTAACAGATGCATATCTGTATTCCCAGCCATGTGAAATCCATAGATTAGGGCCTAATGAATATATTTAAATTGACTGACTTCCGCATATGAACTGTAACTCAGAAAAATCTATGAAATTGTAGCATGTTGAGTTTATATTTTTGTTCAGTGTTCATTGCTAATTTCTTTATATGACAATTACATATTATGGTTACTGTAAAATTAGTTTTCACCTTCAATTCTTGCACATTTTCTCAGAAAAAGTACATTTCAACACTTGTCTGCTCAGGCAAATTTGCGAATTGCTAAACTTGGAACCAATCAGCAATCCCGTACATACCCCTCATGTATACACGGGAACTGCAATCCACTGTTGGTTAAAGGCTTGTAAGTAAGCATTTCACGGTAAAGTCTACACTTTTTGTATTCGGCGCATGTGACAAATAAAGTTTGATTTGAATGCAGCCCAGACGTAAACACGGCCTTACATGAAAGTGTGATCGGCTGTCAGTGTGTTAAGAGGAACTAACGGTTGCTCCCAAAGACTGAAGATAAATATCTGTTTGAGGGCACTTGAAATATGCAGCATGCAATACGACTTGTCTTGATCATATGAAGAGGTAACTCTGTTGACCATTTAGCCAATTTATTTGAAAGCTAGACATTGTTACAGTTGACCAGCCTAGCCAGCTAATACTGTCACTGTCAATGTGTCTGCTCAGGAAGCTAGTGTTTCATTAGCCATCTGTCAGTGAATTCAATTTTGAATCAAGTTTTGACATGACTGTCTCATTTCAAGTAACTAGCTGCAGGCGTAAAGAAACATTCAATCATATAATTTGCATAGAAACTCAGATAAAAGCATGTAGATAGAAAAGGTGTCATGTATACTTGTATGGAAGTTTAAAAAATGACAGCTCTATATGCATATTAGCAAATACATATGGCAAAGCCTATACATGTCACTCCCTGGTGAATGAATCATCCCATGCTAGGTTGATCTCTGTGACCAGTTAAATAAAGGTTAAATACAGTTTTAAAAATAAGGACACATGAGAGCCGAATAGATAATGTGAGACAAAAGTGAGAGACAAGAATTCATTTAAATAATAATCACAGCAAAGGATTATAGTTTGTGAGCTAGAAAATGAACCTCATGACAGTCTGCAATCATCCTACTCCAACTATTGACAGGGATAAGTGCATTTCTTATGTTTCAGTGTGAATGATATTAGTGGGTCCTGCCTTGATGACTGTATACGTTTTACAACACTTGTCCTATAGATTTGTGTCGTCTTAAATTATTACTTGGAATAAACTGAAATGCTACTTGTCCTGGAATGACATGCTAACCAGTGATAAAGCTATCTTCTCCGGCTAGCTAGCAACAGATCTACTTATTGTAACTAGCAACCTAGCTACATAACTAAGTTGCTGTGTTCTAAGTTGGGAGTCATTCTAAAGCTTGCATTGATGGTATCACATTTCTATAACTGAATAGTTAGATTACAAATAAATACAAAAGCTGTCTCCTACTTTAGGTATGGATAATGAGATTGGTAAACGTGATCAGCAGATTGAGTACCGTCGATAGTACACAAGTTTTGATTGATTTACAGTTTAGAACTCGTGTTTGCCTGTCCAGCTAGCGAACAATAAAGTTAATATTTTGAAAACGTTTGCAAGAATTGACATTTCGAACAAACTGTGTTCAAAATGTGTTCAGAAGAAATAAATATGCACAATATTTTTTTAAAGCAGCTCCTCCCTCAACAGGGATTGATCATCTCGAACACTAAAGCAGATTCAGTGCCTTCAGAAAGTATTCATACCCTTTAACTTATTCCATATTTTGTTGTTACAGCCTGAATTCAAAATGGCTAAAACAATATACAGTCAAAGGTTTGGACACACCTAATCATTCAAGGGTTTTTCTTTATTTTTACTATTTTCTACATTGTAGAATAATAGTGAAGACATCAAAACTATGAAATAAAACANGTTTTTTGTAATTGTTATGTTAATAAAAAAAAGTTTTTTAAAATGCCTAACGTTACATAGCTCAGGTTATGCCAAATTAGCTCCCTGTACTGACTGTAGMCATCAGTTTTACAGCGTGAACCACCCACCCAATGACTGGAACCACCAAAAGCAAATTTCGCTAACTAGCTACTATAGCTAGTTAGCAAGCAAGTTTGGCTGGCCAACATTCAATCACACAACTGGATTAGCTAGCTGCTGCATGTTTTGTTAGCCTAACTGATAGCTAGTTAGCCGTCCAAAGACTACGTTTAGAAATGTGATGACTTGTAAGACATGTCTGTTATTTAACGGTCAATTTCAATGCATATAAGAAGTTAACCAGGGGTCTGACACTGACTAGCTACCGTTAGCTTAGGTCACTAGCTAGTACGCTAACGTTATCATATCAGGCMTTTACATTTTTTATTCATATCAGGCTAATGTGTGGCAAACCAATGCTAGCTAGCAAACGTTTGGATAACTCGTTAGATAGTTAACTAGTTGCCGGGACTCTGGTTTTGATTAGAGCTTAGCTAGTAATTTACTAGCATTCATCAAACATCTTATAAACACTTGTGCTTAACTACTAACAACGCGACAATGTGAATAGCAAGCAAGCTAACAAGCCACTTACAATTCCAGGCAAGTTGGCGTATTTGGGATCAGCCATTTTTGAGGATGCAATGACGAGGCCGGTGGTGGATGAGTAGACAAGATCGAAAAAATCTGCCAACGGTCTTTGAAATAGACCGTGTGGAAACGTTATTACTCCATTATATAGCTATCACCAACTGAATACAAAAGCAGCAAACGAATCTTCGTCTATGGTATTATGGCGGTCCACAAACATACGTTAGAGGTGGATGTCGCCACCTACTGTATGGGTTAAGTATCCCTCTCATTTTCGAACGTTGCTATGGGCACATACAAACAACGGAAGTAAGGGATTCTACTTCCTCTGTACTTTTATATTTGTATTTATTTCACCTTTGTTTAACAAGGTAGGCCAGTTGAGAACAAGTTCTCATTTACAACTGCGACCTGGCCAAGATAAAGTAAAGCAGTGCGACAAAAAACAACAACACAGAGATACACATGGAATAAACAAAAGTACAGTCAATAACAGTAGAAAAAAATCCATATACAGTGTGTGCAAATGGAGTAAGGAGGTAAGGCAATAAATAGGCCATAGTAGCGAAGTAATTACAATTTAGCAAATTAGCACTGGAGTAATAGATGTGCAGATGATGATGTGCAAGTAGAAATACTGGTGTGCAAAAAAAGTAAATAAAAACAATATGGGGATGAGGTAGTTAGTTGGATGGGCTGCAGCMATCAGTGAGCTGCTCAGATAGCTGATGCTTAAAGCTAGTGAGGGAGATATAAGTCTCCAACTTCAGCGATTATTGCAATTCGTTCCAGTCATTGGCAGCAGAGAACTGGAAGGAAAGGCGGCCACACAAGGTGTTGCTTTGGGGATGACCAGTGAGATATACCTGCTGGAGCGCGTGCTATGGGTGGGTGTTGTTATGGTGACCAGTGAGCTGACATAAGGCAGAGCTAAACCAAAGAGTTTGACAAAAGTATATTGTATTAAAACTTCCTCTACTTCTCTGCTTGTCAAATGCGGAGAAGGGTTATTCAGTATGGAACTTACGTTACAGCAGTTTTACTAAATGCACTACCATGTGTTTTTTAAACTTTCACAAACAACTGCCGTTTTGACCCCTTTCCCAACATTTGACAGAAAAAAATTTTGCTATATTAAATCTTCCCCTACTCGTCTGCTTTTCAAGCACGAAGTCGGATTTCAAATCGGGGCTACCAATCTGTAACTAAAGCTATTTTTTGTAACCCATCGCCTGTTTTTCTGGCTTTGGTAAACATGTCAGAAGTTAGCAGATTCATTCAATTCAAAACAACTATCATTTTGACCACTAAACCAAAGAGTTTGACAAAAGTATATTGTATTAAACTTCCTCTACTTCTCTGCTTGTCAAATGCGGAGAAGGTTTATTCAGTATGGAACTTACGTTACAGCAGTTTTTACTAAATGCACTACCATTTGTTTTTAAACTTTCCCAAACAACTGCCGTTTTGACCCCTTTCCCAACATTTTACAGAAAAAAATGTTTGCTATATAAAATCTTCCCCTACTCTTCTGCTTTTCAAGCACGAAGTCGGATTTCAAATCGGGGCTACCAATCTGTACTAGGCTATTTTTCGCAACCTATCGCATGTCTTCTGGCTTCGGTAAAACATGTAAGAAGGTAGCAGATTCATTCAATTCAAAACACCTATCATTTTGAGAACTAAAACCAAAGAGTTTGACAAAAATATATTGGATTAAAACTTCCTCTATTCTCTGCTTGTCAAATGCGGAGAGGTTTATCAGTATGGAACTTACGTTACAGCTGTTTTTTCTAAATGCACCACAAGTGTTTTTCAAACTTTCCCAAACTAATGCCGTTTTGACCCCTTTCCAACATTTTACAGAAAAAAATGTTTGCTATATAAAATCTACCCATACTCGTCTGCTTATCAAGTACGAAGTCGGATTTCAAATCGGGGCTACCATCTGTAACTAGAGCTATTTTCGTAACCTATCGCATGTCTTTCTGGCTTCGGTAAAACATGTCAGAAGTTTGCAGATTCATTCAATTCAAAACACTATCATTTTGACCTAAACCAAAGAGTTTGACAAAAGTATTGTATTAAAAATTCCTCTACTTCTCTGCTTGTCAAATGCAGAGAAGGTTTATTCAGTATGGAACTTATGTTACAGCGGTTTTACTAAATTCACTACCATGTGTTATATCGCCGAAGTCGCGAATCGGTAGATAGTCCGTTTTACGAGGGTATGTTTGGCAGTGTGAGTGAAGGAGGCTTTGTTGTGAATAGGGGGCGGGGAGGGCCTTATAAGCGTCGCGGAAATTAGTATAACAATGGTCTAGTGTTTTTCCAGCCCTGGTAGCACAATCGATATGCTGATAGAATTTAGGGAGTTTTGTTTTTAGATTAGCCTTGTTAAATCCCCAGCTACGATGAATGCAGCCTCAGGGTGTGTGGTTTCCAGAATAACAAGGCAGCAAATCCAGTTGATTATGATGCAAGGCTACACTGTCAAGTGCATGGCTAAAGGGATCTCTGTCTTGTAACCACAAATCCATCTGCTTGCAACAATGCTCTCATCATCTCAAAGTACGGTCCACAATAGGTTATTTATATTACGCAGATGAAAAATTCTGCATAGGCTTTCCACATGCAGAAAGTTTTTCTAAACACACCCACCGACACACACACATTTGGCCTACAGCCCTAGTCAAAAAGAGGTTGACATCACAGCATTTCCTGATCTAGGATACAGTCTGTGGCTTCTTATATGCTGTTCCAACACCTCATCTGTTAATGAACATTGACCTGCTGCTCGTAATCGGCGTCCCAATCAGTCTTGTTCTCTTGCACAGGAACGAGGAGGAACACCCAACATTTGGCCATGCTGGACTGTAGATCTATTGATAGTGGCCTTTGCATCATAAGTCACTGGATTTGATCTGCCTATCTTGATTATCTGATTGGCGGTCTTCCTTCCTGCCTGTAACATTACAAACATTGCTACAAATGCTCAATTCATCATGACATTGATAATCCTAAAAAATGTAAGGTGCTGTTGGGACAAGAGTAACGTTAGACTTGTTCTTTAGTGACCCGGCCACAAAGAGCCCCGGCAAAAAGATCCAGATCCTTAAAGGAATAATTCTGGATTTTGACAATGGCCCCTTACTTAACCTCCTTAGAGAGGTTAATATGACTCGTCAGTAACATTTTATGTCTCTGCATGTAGTTTGAAGGAAATTGCTAACTAGCGCTAGCAAAATTGCTAGCATGCTAGCAGATACTATAGATTTCCAGGCATTGCGCTAACGCTAGTTAGCATTGGCTCGCGAAACTACCTATAATTTCCTTCATATTGGACACAGAGACATACAAATGATATCCACAAGTTCATCTGACTCAATTTGACTCAATCTGACTCAAAACCCCACTATGTTAAAATATGTGCTATATTGTAGCATTGTAATGATGTTGATTGTTTTCTACCCAGGGCCTACAGATTAAAATGAGCTGTCTAGCTAAATCTGGTGCAATATACATACAGTGCATTCAGAAAGTATTCAGACCCCTTCTCTTTATCCACATTGTGACGTTATAGCCTTYTTCTAAAATGAATTTAAAAAAAATCWAATCTACACACAATACCCCATAATAACTTATTTACATACTTATTCAGACCCTTTGCTATGAGACTTCAAATTGAGTTCAGGTGCATCCTGTTTCAATTGATCATCCTTGAGATGTTTCTACAACTTGATTGGAGTCCACCTGTGGTAGATAGTTTGGATATGATTTGGAAAGGCACACTCCTGTCTATATAAGGTCCCACAGTTGACAGTGCATGTCAGAGCAAAATCCAAGCCATGAGGTCGAAGAAATTGTCAGTAGAGCTCCGAGATAGCATTGAGTTGAGGCACTGTCACGCCCTGACCGTAGAGAGCTTTTTATGTCTCCATTTTTGTTTGGTAAGGGTGTGATTTGGGTAGGCATTCTATGTTCCTTTTTCTATGTTTTGTATTTCTTTGTTTTGGCCGGATATGGTTCCGAATCAGGGACAGCTGTCTATCGTTGTCTCTGATTGGGAACCATACTTAGGTAGCTTTTCCCGAACGATGCTTTGTGGGTAGTTATTTTCTGTTTTGTGTTTCTGCACCTGACAGGACTGTTTCGGTTTCTCTCATTCTCTGTTATTTTGTTAGTGTTCAGTTTAAATAAAAATCATGAACACTTACCACGCTGCGCTTTGGTTCGATTATTCCTCATCCAACGACGACACCCGTTACAGGCACAGATCTGGGGAAGGGTACCAAAAATGTCTGCAGCATTGAAGGTCCCCAAAAACACAGTGGCCTACATCATTCTTAAATGGAATAAGTTTGGAACCACCAAGACTCTTCCTAGAGTTGGCCGCCCAGCCAAATTGAGCAATCGGGGGAGAAAGGRCTTGMTCAGGGAGGTGACCAAGAACCTGATGGTCACTGACTGTCACGCCCTGACCTTAGTATTCTTTGTTTTCTTTATTATTTTTGGTTAGGTCAGGGTGTGACAAGGGTGATATATGTTTTTTGTSKTGTCTAGGGTTTTTGTATGTTTATGGGGTTGTTACTAGTCTAGGTGTTTTGTYTGTCTARGGTTGCCTAGATTGGTTCTCAATTAGAGGCAGCTGTTTATCGTTGTCTCTAATTGGGAACCATATGTAGGCAGCCATATTCCTTGAGTATTTCYTGGGTGATTGTCTATGGTTAGTTGCCTGTGTAGCTATAACGAACGTGACACTGACAGAGCCAGATTTACTCTGTGCAGATGGAAGAACTTTCCAGAAGGACAACCATCTCTGCAGCACTCCCATCAATCAGGCCTTTATGGTAGAGTGGCCAGACTGAAGCCACTCCTCAGTAAAAGGCACATGACAGCCTGCTGAACTCTTTGGCCTGAATGCCAAGAATCATGTTGAGGAAACCTGGAACCATCCCTACAGTTAAGTATGGTGGTGGCAGCATCATGCTGTGGGGATGTTTTTCAGCAGCAGGGACTGGGATACTAGTCAGGATCAAGGGAAAGATGAACGGAGCAAAGTACAGAAATATCCTTGAAAACRTGTTCCAGAGCGCTCAGGACCTCAGACTGGATTGAAAGTTCACCTTCCAAAAGGACAACGYCCCTAAGCACACAGCCAAGACAACGCAGGAGTGGCTTCGGGACAAGTCTCTGAATGTCCTTCAGTGGCKCAGCCAGAGCCCGGACATGAACCCGATCGAACATCTCTAGAGAGACCTGAAAAAGCTGTGCAGCGATGCTCTCCAGCCAACCTCACAGAGCTTGAGAGGATCTACAGAGAAGAATGGGAGAAACTCCCCAAATACAGGTGTGCCAAGTTTGTAGCGTCATACCTAAGAAGACTCGAGGCTGTAATCACTGCCAAAGGTGCTTCAACAAAGTAGTGAGTAAAGGGTCTGAATACTTATGTACTGTAAATGTGATATTTATACATTTGCAAAAATGTATTAAACCCTGTTTTTGCTTTGTGAATATGGGGTATTGTATGTAGATTGAGCGGGAGAAAAAACATTGAATCTATTTCAGAATAAGGCTGTAACTTAACAAAATGGTCTGAATACTTTCCGAATGCACTGTAAACAAATAAATAATAACAGGTTCCCTTCTTTGCGAACCATTAAAAAATCTCCCTGGGGGACCTTAGAGATAATTGTATGTGTGGAGTACAGAGATGGGGTAGTCATTTAATTATCCTGTTAAACACTATTATTGCACACTGAGTCCATGCAACTTATGTGACTTGTTAAGCAAATTTTGTCCTCAACTTACTTAGGCCTGCCATAATAAAGAGGTTGAATACCTAGATGAGACATTTCAGCTTTTCACTACATTTGTAAAAATGTGTGTAGGCCAGTGACACAAAAGCTCAATTTAAATCAATTTTAAATTTAGGCTGTAACACAACAAGAGAGTGATGAGTGATGCATCAGATTACCTGACCTCCACAATCACCCGACCTCAACCCAAATGAGATGGTTTGGGATGAGTTGGACCGCAGAGTGAAGGAAAAGCAGCCAACAAGTGCTCAGCATATGTGGGAACTCCTTCAAGACTGTTGGAAAATCATTCCAGGTGAACCTGGTTGACAGAATGCCAAAGGTATGCAAAGTTGTCATCAAGGCTACAGGTGAKGAATCTTAAATCTAAAATACATTTTGATTTATTTATCACTTTTTTGGTTACTACATGATTCCATATGTGTTATTTCATAGTTGTGATGTCTTCYCTATTATTATACAATGTAGAAAATAGTAAAAATAAAGACCCTTGAATGAGTAGGTGTAACCAAACTTTTGACTGGTACTGTACATCACTTTTGATGTATTTTTTTAAATGTCTTTCACCAACATTTATTAGTTCAATTTTGGACTTGAATTTCAATAGCTCCTTTATCACATGACCTAGGCACCTCAAACACAAGTTGTATTGTTCAAAGGGGAGAGACACACATTGTGCAGCCTTTTAATATTTTTTTTTATTGTTTAATTTATTTAATCTCTATTAGTTAAACTTTTGACTTAGAATTTCAATAGCTACTTGATCACATGACCTAGGCACCTTTAACACACTTCATATTGTTCACAGGGTCATGCCACACGTTGCACATCATTTGTTTTTTATTGTTYTACTGTCTCTATGCACACTCACAGGACTATACACACTCATGCTAACTGATAATCCAACACACACATAACAAGCACACACATTTATACTGCTGCTACTCTTTTTTATCATATATCCTGATGCCTAGTCACCTTACCACTTACATATCTACCTCTATCACTCCATTATCCCTGCACATTGTAAATATGTTAATTGAACTGACTCTGTATATACAGTGCCTTCAGAAAGTATTCAGACCCCTTGATTTTTGTCACACATTTTGTTACGTTACAGCCTTATTTGGAAATGGATTAAAAATGTTTTTCCCTCATCAATCTACACCACACAATACCCCATAATAACAAAGCAAAAATAGATTTTCTAGAAATTGTTGCTATATTATTAAAAATAGAAAAAGGAATATAACATTTTACATAAGTATTCAGACCATTTTACTGAGTACTTGTTGAAGCACCTTTGGCAGCGATTACAGCCTTGAGACTTTCTTGGGTATGACGCTACAAGCTTGGCACACCTGTATTTAGGGAGTTCTCCCATTCTTCTCTGCAAATCTCTCAAGCTCTGTCAGGTTGGATGGGGAGCGTTGCAGTACAGCTATTTTCAGGTCTCTCCAGAGATGTTCGATCGGTTCAAGTCCGGGCTCTTGCTGGGCCACTCAAGGACCTTCAGAACTTGTCCCGAAGTCACTACTGCGTTGTCTTGCCTGTGTGCTTTGGTTGTTGTCCTGTGGAAGGTGAACCTTCGCCACAGTCTGAGGTCCTGAGTGCTCTTGAGCAGGTTTTCATCAAGGATCTCTATGTACTTTGCGCTGTCCATCTTTGCCTCGATCCTGATAGTTTCCAGTCCCTGCCGCTAAAAAACATCCTCACAGCGATGATTCTGCACCACTTGCTTCACCGTAGGGATGGTGCCAGGTTTCCTCCAGACGTGATGCGTGGCATCAGGCCAAAGAGTTCCGGCTTGGTTTCATCATACCAGAGAATCTTGTTTCTCATGGTCTAAGAGTCTTAGTGGCCTTTTGGCAAACTCAAAGCGGGCTGTCATGTGCCTTTTACTGATGAGTGGCTTCCGTCTGGACACTCTACCATAAAGGCCTGATTGGTGTAGTACTGCAGAGATGGTTGTCCTTCTTGAAGGTTCTCCCATCTCCACAGAGGAAACTCTGGAGCTCTGTCAGAGTGACCATCAGGATCTTGGTCACCTCCCTGACCAAGGCCCTTCTCCCCGATTGTTCACTTCGGCCGGGCGGCCAGCTCTATGAAGAGTCGTGGTGGTTTCAAACTTCTTCCATTTAAGAATGATTGGGTGGTATACAGAAGATAGCCCTATTTTGTAAAAGACCAAGTCCATATTATGGCAAGAACAGTTCAAATAAGTAAAGAGAAACTACASTTCATCATTACTTTAAAACATGAAGGTCAGTCAATKCAGAACATTTCAAGAACTTTGAACGTTTCCTCAAGTGCAGTCGCAAAAACCATCAAGRGCTATGATGAAACTAGCTCRCATGAGGACTGCCGCAGGGAAAAACACAGTCACCTCTACTGCAGAGGATAAGTTCAGCAGAGTCACCAGCCTCAGAAATTGCAGCCCAAATAAATGCTTCACAGAGTTCAAGTAACAGACACATCTCAGCAGCATACCACCCTGCATCCCACTGCTGGCTTGCTTCTGAAGCTAAGCAGGGTTGGTCCTGGTCAGTCCCTGGATGGGAGACTAGATGCTGTTGGAGTGCCAGTAGGAGGCAAATATCCCAATGCCCCAGGGCAGTGATTGGGGACACTGCCCTGTGTGTCATCTTTCAGATGGGATGCTAAATGGGTGTCTTGACTCTCTGTGGTCAAGAAAGATCCCATGACACTTATTGTAAGAGTAGGGATGTTAACCCTGGTGTCCTGGCCTTCATGCCACCTAATCATCCCCAGCTGACAATTGGCTCAGTCATCCCCTCTCCCCTGTAACTATTCCCCAGGTTGTTGCTGTAAATGAGAATGTGTTCTCAGTCAACACACCTGGTTAAATAAATAAAAAACATCAACTGTTCAGAGGAGACTGTGTTAATCAGTCCTTCATGGTTGAATTGCTGCAAAGAAACAACTACTAAATTACACCAAGAAGAGAATTGCTTGGGCCAAGAATATGAGCATTAGACCAGTCCAAAATTAATATTTTTGGTTCCAACCGCCGTGTCTTTGTGAGACGCAGACTAGATGAACGGATGATCTCCGCAAGTGTGGTTCCCACTGTGAAGCATGGAGGAGGAGGTGTGATAGTGTGGAGGTGCTTTGCTGGTGACACTGTCAGTGATTTACTTAGAATTCAAGGCATACTTAACCAGCATGGTTACTACAGCATTCTGCAGTGATACACAATCCCATCTGGTTTGCGCTTAGTTGGACTATCATTAGTTTTTCAACAAGACAATGACCCAACACACCATCAGGCTGTGTAAGMGCTATTTGACCAAGAAGGAGGCTGATGGAGTGCTGCATTAGATGATCTGGCCTCCACAATCACCCGACCTCAACCCAATTGAGATKATTTGGGATGATTTGGTCCGCAGAGTGAAGGAAAAGCAGCCAACAAGTGCTCAGCATATGTGGGAACTCCTTCAAGACTTTTGGAAAAGCATTTCAGGTGAAGCTGGTTGAGAGAATGCCAAGATTGTGCAAAGCTGTCATCAAGGCAAATGGTAGCTACTGTCAGAATAATTCTATAGGAAGAGAGACTGTAGATTCTTTAAAAAAACATTTTTTAAAGATTTTCAAATATGAAGCAATCAATAACAACCACTCAATCAGTGCATCGTTATGAAAGTCCAACGAACAGAGTTGTCTCTCTCCTCTTGCAGAAAAAGTACAACCTATTTTGTCTATGTGGCAGTTTAGCAGATGGATTGAAACAGGGACGGAACATGGTGTGTAAAAGCTGATTTAGCATGTCTGTGTAGATTAAGTTAGCTGACATGTCTGTTCCTTCCTGCATGTTTCCACACATCTAAGTTCCTGTATATTGTTAAAACAGGATGTCACATACTGCAGTCACACCCCAAACAGCTATTTTCTGTATGCCCAGACTTATGACTCAGTCAAATGACAAGCTTGTATCAGTAAAAATACTAACATATAACAATTATCTTAAGTTAAATAGCATAGTATGTCTAATTAAACAGTATAGTATGTAAATAATATTACATTTTCACCACACTACTTTGAAGAATCTAAAATATCTTTTGATTTGTTTAACACTTTTTTGGTAGCTACATGATTCCATATGTGTTATTTCATAGTTTTGATGTCTTCACTATTATTCTACAATGTAGAAAATAGTCAAATAAAGAAAAATCATTGAATGGGTAGGTGTGTCTGAACCTTTGACTGGTACTATATATACACACACACACTGAACAAAAATATAAATGCAACAATTTCTAAGATTTTACTGATTTGTAGTTCCTATCAATTGAAATGAATTCATACAGCCGTAATCTATTGATTTCTCATGACTGGGAATACAGATATATAACTGTTGGTCACAGATACCTTTAAAAAAAGGTAGGGGCGTGGATAAAAAAACAGTATCTGGTGTAACCACCATTTGCCTCGTGCAGCGCGACACTTCTCCTTCACATAGAGATGATCAGGCTGTTGATTGTGGCCTGTGGAATGTTGTCCCACTCCTCTTCAATGGCTGTGCGAAGATGCTGGATATTGGCTGGAACACGCTGTCGTAGACGTCGATTCAGAGCATGCCAAACATGCTCAATGGGTGACATGTCTGGTGAGTATGCAGGCCGTGGAAGAACTGTGACATTTTTAGCTTCCAGATCCTTGCGACATGCTGACATCCATTATCATGCTGAAACATGAGGTGATMGCGGAGATGAAGGGCATGATAATGGGCCTCAGGATCTCGTCACGGTATCTCCGTGCATTCACATTTCCATTGATGAAATGCAGTTGTGTTTGTTGTCCGTATCTTATGCCTGCCCATACCCTAACCCCACCGCCACCATGAGGCACTCTGTTCACAACGTTGATATCAGCAAACCGCTCGCCCATACAGACGCTGTCTGTCATCTGCCCAGTATAGTTGAAACCGGTTTTCATCTGTGAAGAGCARACTTCAGTGTGCCAGTGGCCATCGAAGGTGAGCATTTTCCCACTAAAGTCAGTTACAATGTCAAACTGCAGTCAGGTCAAGACCCTGGTGAGGATGACAAGCACAAAGATGAGCTCCCCTGAGACAGCTTCTGACAGTTTTTGCAGAAATTATTTGATTGTGCAAACCCACACATTTTCATCAGCTGTCCGTTTGGCTGGGCTCAGACGATCCCGCTGGTGAAGARGCCGGAAGTGGAGGTCCTGGGCTGGCATGGTTACACATGGTCTGCGGTTGTGAGGCCGGTTGGACGTACTGCCAAATTCTTTAAAACAATGTTGGAGTCATTTTATGGTAGAGAAATTAACATTCAATTATCTGGCAACAGCTCTGGTGGACATTTCTGCAGTCAGCATGTCAATTGCACACACCCTCAAAACTTAAGACATCAGTGGCATTGTGTTGTGTGACAAAACTGCACATTTTAGAATGGCCTTTTATTGTCCCCAGCACAAGATGCACCTGCGTAATGATCATGATGTTTAATCAGCTTTTTGATATGCCACACCTGTCAGGTGGATTATTATCTTGGCAGAAGAGAAATGCTCAATAACAGGCATGAAAACACATTTGTGCATACAATTTGAGAGAAATACGATTTTTATGTGTACGGAACATTTCTGGGATCTTTCATTTCAGCTCATGAAACATGGGACCAACACTTTACATGTTGTGTTTATATTTTTGCTCAGTGTATATATAAACATGTTGGTAGCATTTTATAATAAAACCAGCGGGTGCTCAATATGCCTCTCTATGTAAGGCATAATGGATCATTGAAAATAGGTTGTTAAATCATGTGGTTGAAGAGCTTWTGAAATGTGAATATTGTGATCATGCACTTTGTTGACGGTCCCTAACTAGTTGCATTGCCTGTGTGTCAGACAGCCTACGCCATTGCCATGTGATTATGAAACTCGGGTCGAAATCGGGAAAATAAGACCTGTGCAATGTTGTACARTTTTTTCCCTTCATAAAGAGCCTAACCTGAGGTATTTAGCTCAACACCTTCTCSAGCTATTGAAGTTTGAATTTCCGAATATCTGGCGAATATCGAAACTGAAACCTACTTTTCCACGGTCCTAATWAACCAGGGKTCTCCAACCCTGTTCCTGGAGAGCTACCGTCCTGTAGGTTTTCGCTCCAAACCCAATCTAGCGCACCTGATTATAATAAGTAGCTGGTTGATACACTGAATTTTACAACCGGTTTGGAGTGAAAACCCACAGAACGGTAGCTCTCCAGGAACAYGGTTGGAGAACCCTGGATTKGGGAATGTAATCCTAAAAGCATGTTTTTATGAAATGGACAATTGGAATAAGGTACAACATATTGTGAATCAAAACGTTTGTTAGGCTAAGTATAGCCTATTCCAGGCCTACTAGCCTAGATGTGAGTAGCCTAAATAGCCGAAGTCGATTTAAATAAATAGCATATCCAGCTCTTTCAATATTAAATGTCAAAGGAATTGTTTAAAAAAAAATGGGGCAATGGTCGCATGATGGGGCTGTTAGACAAAATATAACACCGGATTTGGTCGATAGGCAACCGCTCTATCGTCAGTGGTGCTGATGAGAGTGATGCGAGTAGGCTACCACTTTAACGTTGGCTTGGCTCCGGGCAGACCACGCCCGGTGCAAAAGACGAGACCTGCCGCTGATGCTAAGCGTTCGGCATATGCACGCTTCAAAAATCTATTCTCTTGCATCCCTCTCACTACAACAGCTGACCGTCTGGAGCCGGAGCCGCTTGGAATACTCTTAACATTTAAATTAMAACGGACTGCATGGACATACTATTATGAAAATGTTGGCCTATTCAAGTATATTTATTTGTTCGTGTGCTATTTGAAGCAAGCAAACTCTCCGAGATGTACATAACCATTTTGTTTTAAATCGAAATTGGCCTTAAGCAAAAAGCAGAAAATTCTAATTCCTGCCAACTCTCAATTTGTCCATTGCAAAAAAAAAAGAAGAGATTGTCGACATCAATAGGGTTTATGTTAGATTAAATAGTCTAAGGCAAAAAGTAACTTGGTTTCAAAAATATATATTTTGCTTTTCGGAGGCACATCAGATTCCTTTCTCACAATGGCCGATGCTAGCGCAGAATGTAACATCAAAGTGCTATGTCGCTTCCGTCCTCTGAATCAGTCCGAAATTATCCGTGGAGACAAATTCATCCCCTCYTTCCAAGGAGATGACACCGTCGGCATTGCGGTAAGTTGTTATTTCTGCTCATTCTTCTTTTGACAGTTTTGTTGCCATTCATTTTAGTGATGATGATGATTATGATGATGATGCATCATCCAAAAAGGTMACGCAGGAGTTAGGCCTAGGTCTTTACAACCCATTACGCTACAAACATGATCACCCTCTGACTATTGGTCAAGTCTGGACACAGTTTCCCTGAAGTTCAGGCTTGTTGTATTGCCAGTAACTGATTTGATGAAACCATACAGACAGTAATTGTCATCCTCCTCCTCCAGTCCTCCTTGTCATCATCAAGTTCTCACATCACTTTCAAGAGTTGATGGCTGTAGCCTATAGCCTACATTCAGTCAGATATACAATACAGTTCATTAATTAATGTTGGTTTTCCGGAATAATTGTCAATTCACTTATTGCATGGATTCAAACCATTCAGGTAGTGGTAGACCCTAGTATACCATAATAGGCTGTATGTATAATTTCTGATCAGCCAACAAGGCTTAACCTATRGATTATTGGGAAAGAGCTCCTTGTATGACCTGTGAGACAATAGCTCACTGGGCACAGACATCAGTTGAATGTCTAGTTTTGATTTACAATTGGTTGAGTTGTCAACTAACGTGAATTCAACGTTAAATGAACAAACAATGTCACCATGTCAATGGATTTAGGTCAATCAGTTTTTCACGTTGTTTCAGCGTTATCACATAGATTTTTTTGTGTCGAAAATGACATGGAAACAAGTTGGTTCAACCAGTGTTTGCACAMTGGGATAGATCTGTCATCTCAAATAACACAGATCACTTAGCATGTCTTTATAGGGCTGTGGTGATCGATGGTGATCAGTTTCAGAAAGGACATCCAATGGGCTTGACATTTTCAAAGGCTACGTCGCAAATGGCACTCTATTCACTATATAGTGTCCCATGGGCCCTGGTCAAAAGTAGTACATTAAAGATGCACTATGCAGAAATCGCTCCACCATTTCCTGGTTGCTAAAATTTGAGTAGTTTGCCTAATTTCAGTTTATGTGACAAAACAGGCAAGTATAGTGTTGATAATCATTGTACCATAACCAAAAATATTGTATTTTCAGCTGTTTGAAGCTGGTGTAATAAACCCGAAAATAAAAGAAAACATTTAAGCACGAGACACATAGAAATAGCGCACATAGAACATATTTACTGCGTCTTAGACTTGCTTTCAATGAGAATGTCAGATTTATAACTCACATTTCTATATGAATTTGGTCGGGTCACCCAAAAAGTTACATGTTGCAGCTTTAAAAGGGAATTGGGTGCATTTGGGATGCAACCCTGGCCATAAATATCAGACTGACTTACTGATCACTTCATCAACATCTCATCTGGCTGGGGTTGGACTAATTGGCCTGGATTGATCTGATATCGACTGGTATGTCCCATGTCATTAATAACATGTAGAATTTTTTTTATCATATCTAAACTGTGCTTTGCTTTTGGAGTTTGATTTTAAAAAAGGAGTGAAAAAGAAGAGAAGAAACTGTGATTCATCCATGAAGAGCGACCTAGTGGCCGGAGACTTTAATGCAGGGAAACTTAAATCAGTTCTACCAAATCTCTATCTACATGTTAAATGTGCAACCAGAGGGGGAAAAAAATTCTAGATCACCTGTACTTCACACACAGAGACGCGTACAAAGCTCTCCCTCACCCTCCATTTGGTAAATCTGACCACATCTCTATCCTCCTGACAAGCAAAATTGAAAGCAGGAAGCACCAGTGACTCGGTATATAAAACAGTTGTCAGATGAAGCAGCTGCTAAACTATAGGACTGTTTTGCTATCACAAACTGGAACATGTTCCGCGATTCTTCCGATGACATTGAGGAATACACCACATCAGTCACTGGCTTTATCAATAAGTGCATTGAGGACGTCGTCCCCACAGTGACTGTACGTACATACCCCAACCAGAAGCTATGGATTACAGGCAACATTCGCACTGAGCTAAAGGGTAGAGCTGCCGCTTTCAAGGTGCGGGACTCTAACCCGGAAGCTTACAAGAAATCCTGCTATGCCCTGCAARGAACCATCAAACAGGCAAAGTGTCAATACAGGGCTAAGATTGAATCATACTACACCGGCTCCGACGCTCGTCGGATGTGGCAGGGCTTGCAAACTATTACAGACTACAAAGGGAAGCACAGCTGCGAGCTGCCCAGTGACACGAGCCTACAAGACGAGCTAAATCACTTCTATGCTCGCTTCGAGGCAAGCAACACTGAGGCATGCATGAGAGCATCAGCTGTTGCGGATGACTGTGTGATCACGCTCTCCGTAGCCGACGTGAGTAAGACCTTTAAACAGGTCAACATACACAAGGCTGCGGGGCCAGACGGATTACCAGGACGTGTGCTCCGGGCATGTGCTGACCAACTGGCAGGTGTCTTCACTGACATTTTCAACATGTCCCTGATTGAGTCTGTAATACCAACATGTTTCAAGCAGACCACCATCGTCCCTGTGCCCAAGGACACAATGGCAACCTGCTTAAATGACTACAGACCCGTAGCACTCACGTCCGTAGTGAAGTGCTTTGAAAGGCTGGTAATGGCTCACATCAACACCATTATCCCAGAAACCCTAGACCCACTCCAATTTGCATACCGCCCAAACGGATCCACAGATGATGCAATCTCTATTGCACTCCACACTGCCCTTTCCCACCTGGTCAAAAGGAACACCTATGTGAGAATGCTATTTATTGACTACAGCTTAGCGTTCAAAACCATAGTACCCTCAAAGCTCATCACTAAGCTAAGGAACCTGGGACTAAACACCTCCCTCTGCAACTGGATCCTGGACTTCCTGACGGGCTGCCCCCAGGTGGTGAGGGTAGGAAGCAACACATCTGCCACGCTGATCCTCAACACTGGAGCTCCCCAGGGGTGCGTGCTCAGTCCCCTCCTGTACTCCCTGTTCACCCACGACTGCATGGCCAGGCACGACTCCAACACCATGATTAAGTTTGCAGACGACACAACAGTGGTAGGNGAGCACCGAGCACGTTCCCATTCTCATCGACGGGGCTGRAGTGGAGCAGGTTGAGAGCTTCCAATTCCTTGGTGTCCACATCAACAACTAACTAGAATGGTCCAAACACACCAAGATAGTCGTGAAGAGGGCACGACAAAGCCTATTCCTCCTCAGGAAACTAAAAAGATTTGGCATGGGTCCTGAGATCCTCAAAAGGTTCTACAGCTGCAACATCGAGAGCATCCTGACCGGTTGCATCACGGCATGGTACGGCAATTGCTCGGCCTCCGAGCGCAAGACACTTCAGAGGGTAGTGCGTACGGCCCAGTACATCACTGGGGCAAAGCTGCATGCCATGCAGGATCTCTACACCAGGCGGTGTCAGAAGAATGCCCTAAAAATTGTCAAAGACCCCAGCCACCCCAGTTATAGACTGTTCTCTCTACTACCACATGTCAACCGGTACCGGAGTGCCAAGTCTAGGACAAAAAGGCTTCTCAACAGTTTTTACCCCCAAGCCATAAGACTCCTGAACAGGTAACCAAATGGCTAACCGGGCTATCTGCATTGTGTCCCACCACCCGCCAACCCCTCTTTTTACGCTACTGCTACTCTCTGTTCATCATATATGCATAGTCACTTTAACCATACCTACATGTACATACTACCTCAATAAGCCTGACTAACCGGTGTCTGTATATAGCCTTGCTAATCTTATTTTCAAATGTCTTTTTACTGTTTTAATTCTTTACTTACCTACACACACACACACACTCACACACACACCTTTTTTTCGCACTATTGGTTAGAGCCTGTAAGTAAGCATTTCACTGTAATACCTGTTGTATTCGGTGCACGTGACAAATACACTTTGATTTGATTTGATTTAGTGGCCATCAAAGGTGAGCATTTGCCCACTGAAYTCAGTTGCGACGCTGAACTGCAGTCAGGTCAAGACCCTGGTGAGAACGACGAGCACGCAGATGAGCTTCCCTGACAGTTTGTGCAGAAATTCTTTGGTGTTTAAAACACACAGTTTCYTCAGCTGTCCYGGTGGCTGGTCAAAGATGATCCCGCAGATGAAGAAGCCAGTTGTGGAGGTCCTGGTCTGGCGTTGTTACACACAGTCTGCGGTTTTGATGCCGGTTGGACGTACTGACAAATTCTTTAAAACAACATTGGAGGCAGCTTATTGTAGAGAAATCAACATTCAATTCCTTGGCAACAGCTCTGGTGGATATTCCTGCAGTCATCCTGCCAATTGCACGCTCACTCAACTTGAGATGTCTGTGGCATTGTGTTGTGTGACACAACTGCACATTTTAGAGTGGCCTTTTATTGCCCCAGCACAAGGRGCACCTGTGTAATGATCATGCTGTTTAATCAAGTTCTATATTTGCCATGCCTTTAWGGTGGATGGATTATCTTTACAAAGGAGAAATGCTCACTAACAGGGATGTAAACAAATTTGTGCACCACATTTGAGATAAATGTTTTTTGTGCTTCTGGAACATTTCTGGGCTCTTTTATTTCAGCTCATGAAACATACAGGATGTGTTTATATTTTTGTTCAGTATATTGGTTCTGTGTATTTTTATTTTAGTATATATCTTTTTTTAACCCCCTTTTCTCCCCAACTTCGTTCCATCCATTTGGTAGTTACAGTCTTGTCTCATCGCTGCAACTCCCGTACGGACTCAGGAGAGGCGAAGGTCGAGAGCTGTGCGTCCGCCAAAACACAACCCAACCAAGCCGCACTGCTTCTTGACACAATGCCCACTTAACCCGGAAGCCAGCCACACCAATGTGTCAGGTGAAACACCATACACCTGGCGACCGTGTCAGCGTGCACTGTGCCCGGCCCGCCATAGGAGTCAATAGTGCGCGATGGAACAAGAATATCCCTGCCGGCCAAACCCTCCCCTAACCCGGACGATGCTGGGCCAATTGTGCGCCGCCCCATGGGTCTCCCGGTCGCTGCCGGCTGCGACAGAGCCTGGACTTAAAACCCAGAATCTCTAGTGGCACCGCTAGCACTGCGATGCAGTGCCTTAGACCACTGCGCCCTCGGGAGGTCCATGTTTGTCCTGTTACACACAACTGTGTTTTTTGCATATCCCAACTCCCCCTGAAACACCCACAATTTGGGTTACAGTGGCAAGAAAAAGTACATGAACCCTTTGGAATAACCGGGATTTCTGCATAAATTGGTCATCAAATTTGATCTGATCTTCATCTAGCAATAGACAATAGACAAACATAGTGTGCTTAAACTAAAAACACAAATTATTGGTTGGTTGGAAAAAGTATGTGAACCCCTAGGCTAATGACTCCTCCAAAAGCTAATTGGAGTCAGGTGTCAGCAATCAATGAGGTGAGATTGGAGATGTTGGTTAGAGCTGCCTTGCCCTATAAAAAACATTTACAAAATTAGAGTTTGCTATTCACAAGAAGCATTGCCTGATGTGAACCATGCCTCAAACAAAAGAGATCTCAGAAGACCTAAGAATTGTCGACTTGCAAAAAGCTTGAAAGGGTTACAAAAGTATCTCTAAAGCCTTGATGTTCGTCAGTCCACGGTAAGACAAATTGTCTATAAATGGAGAAAGTGCAGCACTGTTGCTACTCTCCCTAGGAGTGGCCGTCTTACAAAGATGACTACAAGAGCACAGCGCAGAATGCTCAATGAGGTTAAGAAGAAACCTAGAGTGTCAGCTGCAGACTTACAGAAATCTCTGGAACATGCTAACATCTCTGTTGACAAGAGAACACTAAACAAGAATGGTGTTCATGGGAGGACACCACAGAAAAAGCCACTGCTGTCCAAAAAAAACATTGCTGCACGTCTGAAGTTTGCAAAAGTGCACCTGGATGTTCCACAGCGCTACTGGCAAAATATTCTGTGGACAGATGAAACTACAATTGAGTTGATTGGAAGGAACACACAACACTGTGTGGAGAGAAATATCACAGCAAGCAACATCAAAACCTCATCACAACTGTAAAGTATGGTGGATGGAGCATCATGGTTTGGGGCTGCCTCAGGGCTTGGACAGCTTGCTATCATCAACAGAAAAATGAATTCCCAAGGTTATCAAGACATTTTGCAGGAGAATGTTAGGCTGTCTGCCAATTGTAGCTAAACAGAAGTTGGGTGATTCAACAGGACAACCACCCAAAACACAGAAGTAAATCAACAACAGAATGGCTTCAACAGCAGAAAATACACCTTCTGGAGTGGCCAAGTCAGAGTCCTGACCTCAACCCAATTGAGATGCTGTGGCATGACCTCGAGAGAGCAGTTCACACCAGACATCCCAAGAATATTGCTGAACTGAAACTTTTGTAAAGAGGATTGGTCCAAAATTCCTCCTGATCGTTGTGCAGGTCTGAGCCGCAACTACAGAAAACGTTTGGTTGAGGTTATTGCTGAGGGTCAACCAGTTATTACATCCAAGGGTTTACATACTTTTCCCACCCTGCACTGTGAATGTTGACACGGTGTGTTCAATAAAGACATGAAAATATATAATATAATATCATTGTTTGTATTATTAGTTTAAGCAGACTGTGTTTGTCTATTGTTGTGACCTAGATGAAGATCAGATCAAATATTATGACCAATATATGCAGAAATACAGGTATTTCCGAAGGATTCACATACTTTTTCTTGCCACTGTAACTGTCTTGTTCAAGAGCACAGCAACAGATTTTTTTGGACCTTGTTGGTTCCAGTATTCGAACCAGCAACGGGTTGGCTACTGGCCCAACGCTCTAACCTTGAGACTACCCTTCGCCCCTTACTTTAACATGTTGTAGATCTTATTGTAAAGTGAAGATATTATCTTACAGTGTACTGAGTTTCTAACTTATCTTATTACAATGTACTTTAGATGATACAGTGGGATAACAGGAGCTCTACAGTAAACATGAGTGGATCTAGCTGGTCCATTCTTATACAGAGTTAATTGTATCTGAGGATTTGGATATAATCTAAAGAGTGGTCTTGGATCTTATTCCTATAACATTTGAGTCTTTTTTTTGAAAGTCCCACTCCTTTTCTTTATTTTTTGCTTTAGTGAAGAGATCGTGAAGCGTTAGAAAGACAGGGAAGGTGATTCGAAGGGCGATGGCCTGGATTCGAACCCATGCCAACTCTGGACCACACAGGCCACCGCTGGACCACACAGGCCACTTCTTATAACATCTTGAATATTATCTTGGGATATAACCCGTCAGTAGATGATGCCTGGCTATTCTTTAAAAGTGCCTTCCTCACCATCTTAAATAAGCATGCCCCATTCAAAAAATGTAGAACTAGGAATAGATATAGTCCTTGGTTCACTCCAGACCTGTCTGCCCTTGACCAGCACAAAAACATCCTATGGCGTTCTGCATTAGCATCGAATAGCCTCCGTGATATGCAACTTTTCAGGGAAGTGAGGAACAAATATACACAGGCAGTTAGGAAAGCTAAGGCTAGCTTTTTCAAACAGAAATTTGCATCCTGTAGTACTAACTCAAAAAAGTTCTGGAACACTGTAAAGTCCATGGAGAATAAGAGCACCTCCTCCCAGCTGCCCACTGCTCTGAGGCTAGGAAACACTGTTACCACCTATAAATCCAATATAAGTGACAATTTCAATAAGCATTTCTCTACGGCTGGCCATGCTTTCCACCTGGCTACCCCTACCCCGGTCAACTGCCCGGGCACCCTACACAGCAACCCGCAAAAGCCCCCACCATTTCTCCTTCACCCAAATCCAGATAGCTGATGTTCTGAAAGAGCTGCAACATCTGGACCCCTACAAATCAGCCGGGCTTAACAACCTGGACCCTCTCTTTCTAAAGTGATCTGCCGAAATTGTTGCAACCCCTATTACTAGCCTGTTCAGCCTCTCTTTCGTATCGTCTGAGATTCCCAAAGATTGGAAAGCTGCCGCGGTCATCCCCCTCTTCAAAAGGGGTGACACTCTGGACCCAAACTCCTACAGACCTATATCTATCCTACCCTGTCTTTCTAAGGTCTTCGAAAGCCAAGTTAACAAACAGATTACCGACCATTTCGAATCCCACCGTACCTTTTCCGCTATGCAATCTGGTTTCAGAACTGGTCATGGGTGCACCTCAGCCACGCTCAAGGTCCTAAACGACATCATAACCGCCATCGATAAGAGACATTACTGTGCAGCCGTATTCATCGACCTGGCCAAGGTTTTCGACTTTGTCAATCACCACATTCTTATTGGCAGACCGAACAGCCTTGGTTCTCAAATGATTGCCTCGCCTGTTTACCAACTACTTCTCTGATAGAGTTCAGTGTGTCAAATCGGAGGGCCTGTTGTCCGGACCTCTGGCAGTCTCTATGGGGTGCCACAGGGTTCATTCTCGGCCGACTCTCTTCTCTGTAATACATCAATGATGTTGCTCTTGCTCTGGTGATTCTCTGATCCACCTCTACGCAGACAACACATTCTGTATACTTCTGGCCCCTCTTTGGACACTGGTTAACAACCCCCAGACAGCTTCATGCCATACAACTCTCCTTCCGGGCCTCCAACTGCTCTTAAACGCAAGTAAACTAAATGCATGCTATTCAATCGATCACTGCCCGCACCTGCTCGCCGTCCAGCCATACTACTCTGGCGGCTCTGACTTAGAATACGTGGAATCTACAAATACCTAGGTGTCTGTTAGACTGTAACTCTCCTTCCAGACTCACATTAAGCATCTCCAATCCAAAATTATAATCTAGAATCGGCTTCCTATATCGCAACAAAGCTCCTTCACCATGCTGCAAAATACCCTCGTAAAACTGACCATCCTACGATCTCGACTTCGGTGATGTCATCTAAAAAAGCCTCCAACACTCTACTCAACAAACTGGATGCAGTCTATCCACCAGTGCCATCCGTTTTGTCACCATAAGCGCCCATAACACCCACCATTGCGACCTGTACGCTCTCGTTGGTTGGCCCTCGCTTCATACTCGTCCCCAAACCCACTGGCTACAGGTTATCTACAAGTTTCTGCTAGGTAAAGCCCTGCCTTATCTCAGCTCACTGGTCACCATAGCGCACCCACTCGTAGCACGCGCTTCCAGCAGGTATATCTCACTGGTCACCCCCCAATACAGCCCCCCAATTCAGACTTTGTGTCCAGTCTGTTTCCTTTCCAACTCTGCTGCCAATGACTGGAACGAACTGCAAAAATCTCTGAAGCTGGAGACTCATATCTCCCTCACTAGCTTTAAGGCCAGCTATCAGAGTCAGCTCACAATCACTGCCACCTGTGACATAGCCCATCTGGTAAAAGCAGCCATCTATCTACCTACCTCGATCCCCGATACCTGTGATGTTATTTAGTTTATTTTATTTTTGCTTCATTTGGCACCTCCCAGTATCTCTAACTTACCAACACATTATCTTGCTTGCACAAATCTACCATTTACAAGTGTTTAATTGGCTATATATTGTATTTAACTTCGCACCATGGCCTTATTTATTAGCCTAACTCCCTTAATCTTACCTCCTTTGCACTCACTGTAAATAGACTTTGTTTTTCCTTTTGTTCTACCTGTATTATTGACCTAATGTTTTGTTTCTATTCCATGCTGTAACTCTGTGTTGTGTGTATGTGTCGAATTGCTTATGCGCTTTTTCATCTTGGCCAGGTCGCCAGTTGCAATGAGAAGCTTGTTGCTCGAACTAGTCCTACTCTGGTGTAATAGAGAGAACTGCCAAATAACAGTATTAAAAAATCTGTTAAAACAGAGACACGGCTTGTTAACATGTCGTAATAGCGACGCGCGAGGGAGAGTCAGAAGGACTTTTACTGTAAACTAGAGTGTATCTTTGTGGTCCATTCATCTTTATATAGTCTATGATCTGYTCATACATCAGCCTGGTGTAATTATGTTGTATTGATTGTATTGTATTATGTTGTATGTTGTATTGATTTTATATTATAGTACATAGGCCTACATCATCCTTCATGAAAGGACGGCGAAACATACAGGCTGAATAAGGACACTTTGATCACACAGCACAAATGCAAATAGTAGAATTCACATTATTTACCCTAAAAAAAACAAGCCATTATAATTAGGCCAATATGTTTATATTACTTATCATTGTAAAAAAAGAAAAATAATAATTGAAATGCATTGTGTACACACAGATGAATTCTTAGCCCCACCCATTCTACAAATACAAAGTACTGTAGCAGTGTGTAAACCAAAGGCTGACAATACCAGAAAGATAATATCCAGGAAAATTGCCTATTTAATMACATTTCAAATGAATTCCAAGTACCACACACCCACTCTGCTCCTCTCCTGCTTCTCCTGCAGGAAGCTATCAAAAGCACTTGTGGTCTCCCTGAAGCTTATTGCACTGGATGTGTGTTGTTGGTTGGCTATCATACAAATGCATGTGTGTATCCTATTCCCTCCACATATGTCTCAGCCACTGGGACGGATCTCTTCTAGGGAATCTGTCAGTGAAGAGAGAGAGAGTGAATGTGAGTGTGTGTGTGTGTGTGTGTGTGTGTGTGTGTGTGTGTGAGAGAGAGAAAGAAAGTGTGTGTGGCGTGTGTCCGTAAAGAGTAGTAGGGCTACGATACAGCCATCAGATTCATTTAGGATTAGGAACATCACAGACAACCAGAGACACAAGGGACCATTTGTGTGTGTCACAGCAAAGCCATCAGGCGGTTAGTGAAAACAAAAATTGACAGTGTCGCTTTGATGGTCTTAAAATGGTGGTGGATTTTCATTGTCATTGTTGGCCTTGCTACCTCCGTTGTCCTGTGCGGGCTCAGTTGGTAAGGCCATGACGCCACTAGCAAAGTAAAGATTGTGWGTTCATTTCCTGCCGGAATCACATAGGTCAATAATTCGGTTCATGTGCTGATGAGTCATGTCACCCGTGTTTCTCCAGTTCTTCATCAGCATACAGCAGCAGGGTAAATTGAATGGTGCCTGTGGGACCCGGCCGCTGTTCCTCTGGCAAGAATATTCTCATCTCATCTTGGGGACAGTGGAGTATGCAGAGGGTGTACTCTGACTTGGGTATCTGAGTGTTCTTGTTAACAACGTGGTGTGTGTCTCACACACACACACACAGACAGAGGCATACATGCACACACAGAGACAGACGCATGCACACACTCAAACACACACACAGACAAAATAACGTCTGTGTTCTTGTTTGTATTGGGTCGTAGCGTGACACACACAACTTTTTCACACGATGGCTCGCCACAAGCATTCAACATAGCTCATGCTCAGACAGCAGCTCTCCTTGGTATTATCGTGGCCTTGAAGTGCAGTGGGAGGTAGCSTTTCGATTTAGTGTCCATTTATTGGATAGMTTCMTGAATTGATTTGGTTTGGTTTGAATTGGTTTGTGATTGCTGTTGCTGTTGTTGCCATCAGTATCTCACATAGGCTATACAAGGCCTGATGGGGGATGAAGACAAGTAGCTTCCTAAAACCACATGAAATTGCAAACCTTGCCTGTGAATGTTACTGAAGAGTTTTTCAGTTCACCTTGCTGGCTGCTCAATCCTTGTCCCTAAGTGGAAGGCTCAGGGTTTTTCGATTTTAGTTTTTCTTTGTAGGCTACGTTTATCCAGTGGCTTACATATAGCTTCTATATTTCTCTTTGTATGCCACTGGCTTACATACTGCAGCTTGCTGTCATACAGTATGTTTACCCTCTGAGTCACCTGCCTGCTGAACGATCCATATGTTTCTCCTTTAATTTTCTCAGACAGATGGAGTATATACTTTCCCTTRGCTGTGAGTTGYAAATYATTCATTCAAACAACTTTATMTGTCCCCTTGGGGCAATTCATATGCCCATTAAATCTCATGAGGGACGCAGAACCAAATCTCACGTGTGCTGGCCATGCCAGCCACTATCACGTTTCAAGATAAGACCCAGATGCAGACAGCGTCGAATTAACAACAGTTTATTAATCCAACGGGACAAAGGGCTGTGAGACATATGGGTTTAACTCTGGACACATGAAGGGTGGGTTGTATACGYAGGGTACGGGGCAACAGAAGACGAACAGCAGAGGGGCTAATAATCTTGGAGATGGGAAACGGGCCGATAAACCGTGGGGAGAGTTTGCGGGATTCCACCCGGAGGGGCAGATCCTCGGTGGATAGCCATACCTTCTGCCCGAGACGATGGGAGCCTGGGTGGCAGTCAAGCCTGGAGGAATGGGCCCAATCCAGGACTGCGGAGTGGACAGCGTCAGGCACAAACATTCAGATATTTGGGCACCCCCAGAGTTTGGCTGGGACCGTTGCGACTCCCGGACCTGTTTCCCTATTTCCCAGCTGAGTGCCGTCACCAGGCACGAGGTAGGAAGGATGGTCTCGGGCTRCGGGGTGGTAACCGTGGGGCTATAGCGGCGAGACAGGGCATCTGGCTTGACGTTCTTGGACCCCGGCCGGTAAGAGAGGGAAAAGTTGAACTGGGTAAACAGCAGGGCCAATCTCGCTCTTCAGGCTCACCCTGCGTGTCGGGTTGGCTGGTTATGTCACAGTTAATTGTATTTGAGCAGCTATACCTATGGCACTTGAGGCTGCTGCAATTATAGTATACTACATTAACCAAGTAGAATTATATTATAAATGTATCCGTGRAGCAAAACAGAATGTAAGCTCGCAAGATTTGTACMAGGCTATGTTGCCTCTGCCAGGAGGCTGAAACTTGGTTGCAAGTGGATCTTCCAGCAAGACAATAACCCCTAACACACATCAAACTCCACAAAGAAATGTTTAATTGACCACAACATGATACTTTTGCAATGACCATCTCAGTGTCCGGACAGTCTATAAGCCATAAGCGCAGACGAAGGATATCAAGGATCTGGAAAGATTCTGTATGGAGGAATGGTAAGATCCCTCCCAATGTGTTCTCCAATCTCATAAAACATTTTAGAAATGCTCGGTGGTGTTAACCTCGCAATGGGATTTTTGCGGAGCATTGAAAACAGGGTTGCCAATCATCTTGACCCGTCCTTTTTCGATTTTAAGTATTTCTTGTTCAACAAAATCTATTTGTCTGAGCAATTGTACTAGTATAACATTTGCATGCAATAAAGTTCAGTATTTGCATAATTTATTTTATACAGTCTTCTTTGCTCATCTTTGTCAAAGGGGGCAATAATTTTGGACCTGACTGTATCTCAATAATACAATGATTCTCTCCCATTGCTTCAGAAATGTGCATTTATTTCTAATGTCATGCCCATGCCAACACCYGCAACCGATCTGAATGTCAATGAGCTACACCATAGAGAGAGCTCGTACCTTCTATAGCTCTTATGACGATGAAATGTATGAATAATAATGTTTCTAATGAAAAAATGTCAATCATTATTTTAATATGTTGGTACCCGTTGTATAAAAGTATAATATCCTGAAGCTGGTGTTTGGTGGATATTTTTGGACAGGTTTCTGTCCGAAGATGAAGGCATTATACTTAGCATCTATTTAACTGGAGAGGAGATGTGTCAATAGTTTTTAATTAGGACATGCAGCATCCATCCTGTCACGGCTCACTGCATTCTCACTCACTGCTCCAAGCAGAACAGAACAGAACTATAATTACCAAAGTGGGGAGGGAGGGATGGGGAGGAGAGAGAGAGAGAGAGAGAATTGAAGGGAAAGGCTGTCATTAATAAAAGAGGAGAGAAGAGGAAGGAGAAAGAAAGAGAGATTGAGGAAGCGAGACAGAGAGAGAGAACGGTCCGGATACATAGAGAGGAGAGAGACGCAAAGGGAAAAGCTATTAATTCTTAGGTGCATACTACTAACAACTAGGGGAGAAGAGTACCCTCAGAGATTGGTGTACCATAGAGATAATATAGTGGCTGCGGATCCCGGACTAAAGATCCTGAAGCTCTGACATGTGCGGATACGTTCTGTGCATCGAAGACGTGGATGTCGATTAGGCTGCCCCTCGCACCTCTCTGATTCAGAGGACAAATTTCAGTTGAAGGACATTCGGTTGTACAACTGACTAGGTAACCCCCTTTCCCTTCCCTTTATTCTTTACTTTACACACAGCCTCTGCTCTACTCTACTCGTGCTCAAATGGTGATCTGAAGTTAAGTTTAAAGCTGAACCAATGTCTGCAAGATCACATAATGATAATATTCTCCATAACAGAACCGAATATAATAGTGTAGTATAACATTACTGTAAAACAAAAACACTGCCTTTTTCTCTAATGTGGCCAAAAGTCAACAGTGCGTGCCACTAGGAAAAATACACAGGTAGGCTATGCTCAGTGATGTAGTGGAGGGTAAACGCACCTTTTTATTTGTGAAATAGTGTTTACTCACCTTTCTGTTTGGTTAATTATTGTTTACCCACTTCTTATTGCATTCCCAGCGTTGATCAACACTCTAACCATTGTCAACAGCACATTCATTCACCACTCTGTCCAACGGTAAATCTCCTTCCACGGCACATGCTGGGACGTGAAATGAACTACCTCAGCCCAGACTGACCAATGCTGGCAAGTGGCATGTAAAGACGCCACAGTGGGCTTGTGACTGGACATGAGGCAATTATTTTTAACATCGCTCGACTCCTGCCGTTTCGACACACAAACAAAAAAAAACTGACTCTTGGAGAATGAATGTACAACTGGTAAATAGTCGCTGATATTTCAGTCAGGTGGCTAGCTAGTTAACGTTAGCTAGTTAGCTCAAGGGCTCTGGCTACTGTTAGCTAGGTAGAACTAGCTAACTAGAAGGATGAAGTTAGAAGCTAATGTTAAATGGAGCCTGACCTCCGCAGTAGCAGTTGACTGAAATMAAGATAGCTGTAATCTTAAATTCTCATTACAGAGAGTAGTGAGAGAGACAGTGGTGAGACAGGCTGCAATGCAGGAGGCAGAGGAGACAAACAGAGAGGAAGCAAGCAGAGAGAGATGTTAGTAGTACGGCGATTCCCAAACCTGGAGTCCGGGACCCATGTGGGGTCCCCTGTAATTAAAATGGGGTTCCCTGAGAGAATGTGTCATCTTATCAAATGCATAAATATGTATATATATAAATATATATATACACTGTTGAATTTCAGATGTTTACATACACTTATGTTGGAGTCATTAAAACTCGTTTTTCAACCACTCCACAAATGTCTTGTAAACAAACTATAGTTTTGGCAAGTCGGTTAGGACATCTACTTTGTGCACGACACAAATCATTTTTCCAACAATTGTTTACAGACAGATTATTTCACTGGTATCCAATTCCAGTGGGTCAGAAGTTTACATACACTAAGTTCACTGTGCCTTTAAACAGCTTGGAAAATTCCAGAAAATGATGTCATGGCTTTAGAAGCTTCGGATAGGCTAATTGACATCATTTTAGTCAATTGGAGGTGTACCTGTGGATGTATTTCAAGGCCTACTTCAAAACTCAGTGCTCTTTGCTTGACATCATGGGAATCAAAAAGAAATCACCAAGACCTCAGAAAAAAAATTGTAGACCTCCAGGTCTGGTTATCCTTGGGCGCAATTCCAAATGCCTGAAGGTACCCTCATGTACTGTACAAACAATAGTACCCAAGTATAAACACAATGCAGCCGTCATGCCACTCAGGAAGGAGCACGTTTTGTCTCCTAGAGAACGTACTTCGTGCGAAAAGTGAAATCAATCCCAGAACATCAGCAAAGGACTTTTGAAAGATGCTGGAAGAAGGTACAAAAGTATCTATATCAGCAGTAAAACGAGTCCTATATCGACAAAACCTGAAAGGCTGCTGAGCAAGGAAGAAGCCACTGCTGCCAAAACTGCCATAAAAAAAGGCCAGACTACGGTTTGCAACTGCACATGGGGAAAAAGATTGTACTTTTTTGAGAAATGTCCTCTGGTCTGATGAAAAAATAGAACTGTTTGGCCATAATGACCATCGTTTGGTTTGGAGGAAAAAGGGGGAGGCTTGCAAGCCGAAGAACACATACAACCATGAAGCAACGGGATGGCAGCATCATGTTGTGG
>NC_036851.1:4224354-4229467 GCF_002910315.2 Salvelinus sp. IW2-2015 | reverse complement strand
GAGTGAGGATTACTTTATCCTATCCTAGTATTCCTTAAAGAGGTGGGGTCAGGTGTCTCCGGAAGGTGGTGATTTGACTCCGCTGACCTGGCGTCGTGAGGGAGTTTGTTCCACCATTGGGTGCCAGAGCAGCGAACAGTTTTGACTGGCTGAGCGGGAACTGTACTTCTCAGAGGTAGGGAGGCGAGCAGGCCAGAGGTGGATGAACGCAGTGCCCTTGTTGGGTGTAGGGCCTGATCAGAGCCTGAAGTACGGAGGTGCCGTTCCCCTCACAGCTCCGTAGGCAAGCACCATGGTCTTGTAGCGGATGCGAGCTTCAACTGGAAGCCAGTGGAGAGAGCGGAGGAGCGGGGTGACGTGAGAGAACTTGGGAAAGTTGAACACCAGACGGGCTGCGGCGTTCTGGATCTACAACCCACACAAGTGGCTCAGGTAGTGCAGCTCATCCAGGATGGCACATCAATGCGAACTGTGGCAAGAAGTTTGCTGTGTCTGTCAGCGTAGTGTCCAGAGCATGGAGGCGCTACCAGGAGACAGGCCAGGCCATACATCAGGAGACGTGGAGGAGGCCGTAGGAGGTAACAACCCAGCAGCAGGACCGCTACCTCCGCCTTTGTGCAAGGAGGAGCACTACCAGAGCCCTGCAAAATGACCTCCAGCAGGCCACAAATGTGGCAGATGGCACACATTTTGCAGATGGCAGACATGCGTATGGCGTCATGTGGGCGAGCGGTTTGCTGATGTCAACGTTGTGAACAGAGTGCCCATGGGGGCAGTGGGGTTATGGTATGGGCAGGCATAAGCTACGGACAACGAACATAATTTCAATTTGCATGCAATTTGGGCTAAAAATAAGTAGCTCCATAACCCCACTGCCACCATGGGTTATGCCAAGGGGAGCGTTAACCGTTACATCTTTCCCTGTCTGGCCAGATGGTGTCATCTTGAGGCATTCTATATATCCATATCAGAGCACATGTGCATGATGTGATGCATACACACCCCTGGACTCAGAAGAACTGATAGTGGAACATGAGTCAGAGTATCTGCAGGTGGAATTGAGTCATTCTCTTTCTGTCTCAATGTTTGAGATCACCCCTGAGATGCATGGCTTAAGCCGGTTGTACACGGCACGATTTTCAAAATCCTAACATCGCTAAACCTCTCACATTAAACAACCATCTTTCCTGTTGTTCTTTTGTCTTGCCAACGTAGTGGTGCTCACACTAAACGATGTGGCAGAGACGGGGGTCACACACAATTCTTCACTTGGTCTTGAGGATTCTAGATACCATGCTGTCTCGCGAAAACAATGATGTGATGATGTGATTAGATTTAACATGGCTACAGCGAGCTGTGCTCAAAGCAGCCTCAAATGATTTCCGTCAGACATTCACGCTTGCCGTACAGAGTTGAAATATCTAGCCAACATTTTGAATTGAATAACATTGCTTGTGAACTTCAGAGCTGTATCGATTTGACACTTTGGCTTAGATTAAATGCAAGTACAAAAGCATACCACAGTGGTCATCGCTCCTTCCTGAGAGTCTAGACATTATGTGTGATGAGAAACAATGTCATCATCTCACTGGCTTCTTCTCTGGCGAGCTCTCATTGGCTATCGGTCATCACCGTTCTCAAAACTTGTTGTTGCACATCTCACACTACAAGAGCATTGCAGATTAAATCAAGCATGTTTGAAAATATCGGGACGTCTGGTACTGCTCAAAGACGAGATCGATAGCCCTCAGATTGCGTCTCTGACCCGTTCACATTATACAAGCGTCGGTGGTCGGCAGAGCTCCCCGATTAGTCAACGACATGGGGATTTTGTCTCCGATCTCAAAAACTTGTCTGGGACAGCTAAATCGGGGCCCAAATCGTGTAGCGTACACCGGCTTTAAGCTTCTTAGCAACAACACCAACCCAGTATTTCTCATTCTTTATTTACCACCTCTCCTCCTTCTCTCTATCCCTCCCTCTCTCCTCCTTGTTCCGAATGTTCCCCTTGCCTAATAAGCAAATCCTTTACTTGCAGACTGAAGCAAATCCCTATCCGTAGGCTGAATTCAATCTGTTTATGTCCTAATGTTTCAGATTCCTTTTGAGATTCTTAGCTTCTTGACAAGAACAAAGCGGTCAACCATTTTCTCTTAAAACCTCCTCTCCTTCTCTCTTTCCCTAACGCTCTTCTCCTCTTCCTTGATGTTCCTCTTGCCTAATAATCAAATCCTTTACCGAATGTAGTTAAAGTGGGAGATACTGTATCTTCGGGCTGGCTGAATGAAATCTCTTTCTGAATTAAATCTGTCCTACTGTTTGAGATCTCTTGAGATGCTTCGCTTCCTGGCAACAACAACGCGGTAGCCTATTTCTCTCTTTTTCTTCTACCTCCTCCTTCTCTTTTATCCCTCCCTCTCTCCTCCTTTTCTCTATTGCTCCCTCGATTTCTGGTTAATTAAATTCTCTGCCTCGTTCTTTTATGAAAGTGATTCTGTGTAACAGTGTTCACCTTTAATGAATACAACACTGCTCACTCAACTAGGGCCCTGTATAATTTTCAAAGATGACGATATTTCTGTTCCAACACATTTAGCTGGCGGCATTAGCATATTAATGTTGATGTAAAACTATTGATTATAATAACACACACGCACACACACACACTGTCACGCCCTGACCTTAGAGAGCCTTTTTTGTCTCTAGTTGGTTTGGTCAGGGTGTGATTTGGGGTGGGCATTCTTTGTCTTGTTTTCTATGTTTCTTTATTTCTATGTTTTGGCTGGGTATGGTTCTCAATCAGGGACAGCTGTCTATCGTTGTCTCTGATTGGGAATCATACTTAGGTAGCCCTTTTTCCCTCCTTTCAGTGTGGGTAGTTATCTTTGTTAGTGGCACTATAGCCCTGTAAGCTTCACGGTTTTTTTTTTCGTTTGTTTGTTTTTGTTGGCGACATTTTAAATAAAAAGAAAATGTACGCTCACCACCGCTGCACTTTGGTCCACTTCTTTCATCGGCCGTGACACACACACACTCACTATGGGGTGAATATGATTGTAGCACATTTATTATCCTCACTGTCTTGTTCTGGTGTGATTTATGATCAACCACCATAGTACTGTAGTCACAAATGGGGCTTACATTAATGATATAATATGATACAGCTTGTTAGCTTCTCATGTCTGTTTGGTCTATCCATGCATGAAAAGTGTGGCCTATCCCATCTGTAGCTAGCTATCCATTTTTTTCCTGCTGCTGCAATCTGTGTTAATGTAGCTTGGAATCCTGAGTATCACTTTGTATTGCCCACTATTATATTGTTTCAGTGTAGTGAAACAGTATAATAGTGAAACAAAGATATTTTTAGTTGGGATTCCAAGCTACATCAACACACCTCATTGAAACAATTGAGGGGTGTTCCACTTGGATTCCAGGCTAGGCTAGTGTCGATGATCCATTATAGAAGGGCTTGGATTTCTGGATAAGAGCAAGAGGTTGGCTTAAAACAGAGATTTTCTGTAGGTTTGGCTTCTCCATGCATTTAAACTGGAGCTTGATTTCTTCAAACCAAGCTGCTTACCTATTGCAGATTCAGTCTTCCCAGCCTGGTGCAGGTCTAACATTTTGTTTCTGGTGTCCTTTGACAGCTCTTTGGTCTTGGTCATAGTGGAGTTTGGAGTGTGACTGTTTGAGGTTGTGGACAGGTGTCTTTATACTGATAACAAGTTCAAACAGGTGCCATTAATACAGGTAATGAGTGGAGGACAGAGGAGCCTCTTAAAGAAGAAGTTACAGGTCTGTGAGAGCCAGAAATCTTGCTTGTTATTAGGTGACCAAATACTTATTTTCCACCATAATTTGCAAATAAATTCATAAAAAAATGTTTTTTCTCATTTTGTCTGTCATAGTTGAAGTGTACTATGATGAAAATTACAGGCCTCTCTCATCTTTTTAAGTGGGAGAACATGCACAATTGGTGGCTGACTAAATACTTTTTTGCCCCACTTTACCTATTCCCCATATTGTTATTTTTTCTCTCCTTTGCACCCCAGTATCTCTACTTGCACATTCATCTTCTGCACTTTATCACTCCAGTGTTTAATTGCTAAATTGTAAATTATTTTGCCACTATGGCCTATTTATTGCCTTACCTCCCTAATCTTACTACATTTGCACACACTGTATATAGACTTTTTCTATTGTGTTATTGACCGTCGTCCGGCTGTTCCAAGCTGGTGGATCTAGGCAGTAACTTAGACAGACGTTAATAACGCACAACACTCATGAAATACATCATTACATTTATTTTCCAAATGAGTGGCGTTGTGGCACAAACTGGTGGTTGTATGGGGAAGTTGTTTMTGGCTCTATCACTTCCTAAGTGTCAAAGAAAATTAAACAAAAATGAATTAAAACACAAACAAAAGATATACCTTAATCATCTAATGGACTATATTCTATATATGTCCACGGTCTTGGCTAAATTACTCTATCATGGCATTTTGTCTAATGTCATATTTAGGGCGATCCTACTTCGTGGTGTGTTGCTTAGGGCACTATCCTACGTTGATAAGTACATGATGAGTCTACATGTGTAAGGCACTAGCTTTGGACCGTCTACAGGGATGGCCTTTGGACCTCTGGGGAGAAACTTGTGATTAATGCACCTGTAGAGTCAAAGGGGTTTCTGGGTAAATGTTCAACTTTACCAAGACTGGTATTTTGCTCGGGCCCTTAAGTGATCCTAGTATAAATCCTCATMAAATGTTCTGTTGTACATGTGCGCTTATGCTTACGCAATGGCACATGCCAAGMGAAAGAAAACCAAGAATCCTGGTAGGCTACAACCTGTTCAGAATGAGTCTGACTTCATCAGATAATTTCAGTGTCAATGACCGTGTGTCAGTAAGAATCGGTGCCGACCTCAAGCCATATGCCAAGGGGACCTGTAGTGGTTTTACTACAAGTCAATGTGTCTTACACCATTGAATGAAAAGGAATAGTCAATCCGGTTGGCTGATTGAATGTGACAAGATATCGTAATATCTGCTTGAGTCAGATTCTGCACCAAGATGTGTCGAAACGTTTGTTTCCCAAGGGGTCCTTTTGACAG
>NC_036851.1:4212000-4220660 GCF_002910315.2 Salvelinus sp. IW2-2015 | reverse complement strand
ATTGTAGTGGCGAATATGTATGAAGGAGTCTATTTCATAGCTATGGTTATCCACGGAGGAGCTAACCTCATGGAACAAAAAGTTTTTAACTTCTATATGCACTGAACCAGTCGGACGCGGTGGATCATGTCAATGACTGGTAATAACTTCCTCCTTTTAATGGAGGGTATCTAATGTATTAGTGGCATGTGTGTTAACCATCAGAAGAGGTTTTGAAGAGTCCATTCCAAGTGGTGCCAATCCGAGTGACTACTACCTCTGTCACTTATCAATGCAATTCGATTGTGAGGTCTCTAACCTTCTCACTGATTGTGGGTGACTGACTGTTGCAGGCATTAGATACTGCATCCAAGGGACCAGCTATCCTACCGATTATTTCGAAATGTATCCTCTGAACAAATGATGAGAGCATTTTTAATAGTGCATTGTATGTTGAGACTACACATGCAAGGAATATTATGGTACCATTTGATTATTGGAGTGGAAAGTCACTAACTTCTTCTACGACCAGTGTGTACACCTCAGTGATATCTCAGATGTATTCTAAGGTTATCCCCATCGAGGGGCTTGTCCGCTCCTCTCTGTTCTCATGGGAAGTTTAAAACTTGATTTGTTTCCTATCAGGCGGCGTACAGTGTTGCACTGTAGTCTCAACCCCCCCCCCCCCCCCCCCACACACTCATCATATGTCTGGGCTAGTATCTCCCCCTTTGTGTCTCGGGACCCCCCCACCAGTGGTTGTGTTGTGTGTCCAAGGCACCAACGAAAAGGCGAACCCTTTGTACAAATTGTCAGCAGCCACTTTGTAGTAGATTGGCTGTAACCTTTCAACCAATTCCTGGTGGCCTGCCAGTCCCACAGCGTCGGTGTGTAACCATTCCAGTACCTGCAAACTGAGATGAGGTATATTTCCGCTGTATCGCACAGTGTTTCACCAGTGGGATCATCAGATCAGTGGCGGGACTGATGCCGTTATTTCTATAGAAAGGGTGTCAGTCCCTCCAAAGCGGGAAAATTATCATCAGAAGCAGATTCCACTCTTCACGTTGATGCTATGTCTCCTGAGAATGGCCGCGGTGCTTGCAGAAGTGTCTGAAGGACAGGGGAGTTAATCTTAGCTACAGTATTGCATGACTCCACGGAGGAGGAAGTTTGCTCACTCACAGAGACTTGCATGATCGAAATCATGAAAAGAATAGTCAATCCGGTTGGCTGATTGAATGTGACAAGATATCGTAATATCTGCTTGAGTCAGATTCTGCACCAAGATGTGTCGAAACGTTGTTTCCCAAGGGGTCCTTTTGACAGATACTCCTTGTGGATGACTGTGTTGCAATCAGAGTTAGGAGAAGGCACGGTTACCTGTGACCACAATGGTTGCTTTCCAATCCATCAGTGGACCAAACGATCCATCAAGTCTGCTCCGAGTAGCAGATATTCAGTATCAAGGCTGGTAACATACACAGGGTGAACAAGTGATACATCTTGGAAGTGTTGTTTCAGCATGATTCGCATTGTGAGAGGCGAGGTAGTCATCTCTCTTCTTTGGGGTGAAAGGGACAGATACTCCTTGTGGATGACTGTGTTGCAATCAGAGTTAGGAGAAGGCACGGTTACCTGTGACCACAATTGGTTGCTTTTCCAATCCATCAGTGGGACCAAACGATCCATCAAGTCTGCTCCGAGTAGCAGATATTCAGTATCAAGGCTGGTAACATACACAGGGTGAACAAGTGATACATCTTGGAAGTGTTGTTTCAGCATGATTCGCATTGTGAGAGGCGAGGTAGTCTGAGTGAAAACTCAAAGTTGATTGTCGCATCGTTTCGTTTTTAAACCGCATTTAGCTGTGTTCAAGCCCTTTTCCGATCATTGAACAATGTTTGAGAGATGACTAAGCAGTCCTCCAGGACTGCTTTGAGGTATGGCCTCTTTGAGGTGCATTTTGTGGTGATATTTTCCACAAAGTGGAGTGATTGTTCGCAACGGCGTGATGTGTCATTTGTTTTCATGATTCAAATAGATCGACTTATTGGAGTTTGAGTGGAATTGGCTATTGCGATGTTTAACTTAACACTGGTATCTGAGTCTTTAGTCAAAGCCTGTGGGCTTGGATTGAGTGGYCCCTGGATAGGGTCTCGAGTGAGAGCYGGAGTAATTTGATTGTTTACGTCCTCATAAATTGTCTTAATTTTGGCGGACCTGTTGTCCTGGAAATCCATGACTAGTCATGGTGACACACCTTTTTCCTCTTTGCTCAAATTGAGGGGGTTGCAGGGTTCAAACTGTAGTGCACAGTTGCTACATTTGAAGATAAAAATGAATTTGATCAAACAAAACTATTCAACATTTTATCTCTGGGACCCTCAGGATGACAAATCAGAGCAAGATTACTGAATGATTACTGAATGATTACTGATTACTGATCATAATCTGACAGTTATAGCCAGAAAGCTTTCTAAGAGCAGGTTTAACKTCTCTACTGTTAGAAAGTCGGATCAACTAAGAATACCTAAGAGTGAATTKAATTATTTTGAAAACGCAATTAAGSGAATTAATTGGAATGATCTCTTGTCCTATACAGATGTGGAAGCTGATAGTCAGGTTTTTCTATCCAKAATKCAGACTACAATAAATGGCTTCCTAAGAAAATCAAATCCAAACCTGGCCAAAAGAGCACTCTTCCTTGGCTAAATGTAGAAATATGGAAATTGATGAAAGAACGAGATTATGCTCTAAAAACAGCCCTAAAATCCAAATTAGAGCACAACAGATGTAGGTTTACCATGTTGAGAAATAAGGTGATGAAAGAATCTATGATTCTCCCCCACTTAACATACTGCTTGACTAGTTGGGCCCAAGCTTGCTGTACAACAGTAAAACCCATTCAGTCTGTCTACACACAGTACTGTCCTACTTTTGACCTGAGCACTATAGGTAAAAAGTAGTGAACTATATAAGAAATATGGTGCCATTTTGGATGCAGACAATATCTACTGACTCAATGGCTTTAAACTCAGATTCAGGAGTTCTAGAAGTATTCTTAGGATATTCAGTTCTGCAGCAGACAGGGAAATCATATACAGTGTGTAGAGAAGACGATTTCCCGAGGTCCTACTATGACCTAGTTGAATAGACTGAGAGTATTTGTTGTGCTTCCCATTTAAACTGAAAAGGTTTTCAAGTGTCACAATTCACCACCGGTCAATATCTACTGACTCACTGGCTTTAAGAATCAGTTATACATTTTTGCTGCAGACAGGGAAAATACACAGTATACTGCATGGAGACATTTTCCTGAGGTCCTGATATGACATCGTTGAATAGGTAATAAACTCTGTGTTTTTCGTCATCTGACATGGCTTTCAAAGAACTGAAACAGTTGTCAACTGTCACAATAAACCTCGAGCGTGCCAGGTGCAAACAAGCGTTCCATTAGGTCTGATTACCATTGGGTACAGTTCCAAAAAAAATTCTACACACAGAGCAGAACGCTGCACTGGGCAGAACAACTGAAAAGGTGTTGGGGCTTGTGAACGACATGAAATGCTTATACAATATAATGAGGATCAAACATCCCTACTGTTTCTATTTCTGATATCCCTGCTTAAAGCTAATCTGCTGTTTTGTTCTGTTCTGTTCTGCATACATGTGCTATATAAGTTTCTCCATTATGTGTGCGTGTGTGTTTTTGTGTGTGTTTGTGGTGTTGCATGTGAAATACAGCAGGCCAAGGCCTCCCTGCCCGCAATCTGTTGTTAGAGTGAGAGTTGGGGAGTGGGGGGAGAACTAGCTATGAGTGAGGTTCGGGCTATAGGGGAAAACAAGAGAAAGGGTGTGACAGGGGAAGGAGGGAGGGAGCGAAGGGGGAAAAGAGAGAGCGAGAGAGAGCAGCTGAATGTAAATGGAGGTCTGGCAGGGAGAAATGATTTAATGGGCTGAGCTTTGGGGACCATCAGAGCTCTGCTGTTCTGCTCTCTAACCAGACAGAGGCCTGGGCACGTGTGTGTGTGTGTGTGTGTGTGTGTGTGTGTGTGTGTGTGTGTGTGTGTGTGTGTGTGTGTGTGTGTGTGTGTGTGTGTGTGTGTGTGTGTGTGTGTGTGTGTGTGTGTGTGTGTGTGTGTGTGTGTGTGTGTGTGTGTTGTGGTGTGTGTGTGTGTGTGTGTGTGTGTGTTGTGTGTGTGTGTGTTGTGTGTGTGTGTGTGTGTGTGTGTGTGTGTGCGCGCGCGTGTGTGTGTGTGTGTGTGTGTGTGCACGCTAGACTCAGGGGTGGGCAACTCCAGTCATCGGGGCCTGATTGGTGTCACACTTTTTCTCCATCACTAGCAAACACAGCAGCTAGAGGGTTGGGCGTTGTGGGTTTAACCAGGGCAGCAGCTATATAGCCACGGCATTTGCTTTAAAGCTTCCTTTTCACACTCTACTACCCTCCCTCTCATCTATCTCTCGCTTTGCATGTCAATGCATCACTGGCTACATTTTGTGGGTTGGTAAAAAAAAACACACAAAAACACAGATGATAATAAGAGTATTTGGGATTTGGTGAAAGTCACTGTATGTGTTTTTCCCTCCCACTTGACTCTCTGCTGTGGCCGCGAGAAAAGAGATTGTCTCCTCTCCTCCTCTCAGAGGTATGAAGGGCCCATACACTGTGACGTTTGTGTGTGTGTCACACGGGATGGCCTGCTTATAAAGGGCAGGTCTCTGGGCAGCTATAAGCTGCTCCGGACACAGAATCTATATGGTTCTGGGCTGCTGGCTCCCTACAGCTAAACCACAGGCAGACAGATAACAACATCATTCAACTCCCCATCAAACAATGGCAGGCACAAGAATACATTACATGAAATAATAAATTACAGAAGGGTCAAATAATCTCTCTCTCTCTCTCTAGAAAATGCCTGTTAAACTGCTACACAATCTGTGGATACCATCAGGCGCTCTAAATAGGAGGCACATTTATACATCATGGCTACAAATTACAATACACTGGTTAGGCTACACGCATGGTTGCTAAGGGAGATATAGAGAATGCAAATTCTGCAGGAAAAAAACGAAAAAAAACGAAAAAAACAAAGGAAATACTTGGGTTTATCTTTCAAATCAAAAGTTTATCCCAAAGCTTTTGCTTAGATAACTATACGTTGCTCACTATCGTTATGCACTGGCATAAATAACGTGTTTTTTAACACTCAAAAACTGGAGCAATTCGTCTTTTATGGAACTGGAGCACTTGCATTATTCATCAAGAGGCTGTGAGATGGAGAACGAGAGAAAGAAATAGGAAAGAGCGAAAGAGCAGAGAAATGGAAAGGTTCTCTTTGACCTGGATCGATTTTCACAATTTGAGTCAGGAGAGGAGAGCTAAGCTAGGGAAGAGAGAGAGTAGGCAAAAGGAGAGAAGAGCTAAAGAGAATAATATTTCCCTTGGTTCCCTAACTCTGCTGTGAGGTGAGAGTGGTGAGAGAGAGGATGGAGCGAAGGGATAGAGAGAGGGAGAGGGAAGAGAATCCCTGGAAGTGATTAATCCAGAGGAACAAATGTCACCTTGCCCCCACGAAAGAGATTGTCATGGTCCCTCGAGAGCAGACACACAGAGAGAGAGGTAAGAGAGGACGAAAGAGAGTGAGGAGAGAGAGAGACAGAGGGAGCGAATCACATGGCTGTGTCCACCAAGGAGCGACTAGCAGCGCAAGGGGGGGGGGGGGGGGGATGAAAGAGAGAGAGAGAGAGAGATGGAGACTTGCAAGAGCAAAGGCGTAGAGCCTAAGCGAGCCCATTTCTCATTTTTATATGCCAGTTCAAGCCTTGATACAGCCATGAGTGAGAAAGACAGGCATGTCAGATGATGGAAGTGCTTTCGTATCAACCTGTCACTTCTGAGTTTTACTGTACAGTCTTCCAGCTATGTGCACATTAACATGGATGGGTTTAGCCGACACACACTACAGCCGACACACAAATACACAGACAATCAACGTTAACAATTATTTTATTTTTTTATTCACTTGAATTACATACATTCAAATACATTAAATCAACCACAACCTTAGGGGACAGCTTCATTTTAACCCTCAAACTAAGAGGCTGTGTCCTGATGTTACACCTTTTCCCCCTGAAGTGTTACCTTGCACAGTTACTGTCGTGTATTTGAAAGTCGGACTCGGAACAAATCCAGAGACTCCAGAAACGGTTTGAACGTAACATAATCTGAATTGGAATTTAAGTGGAAAATACATTGGATTTGAAAAAAGTATCAACAAAACTGTTGTTAGGGTGAAACTTCAACCACGGGTAACCAATTTTCAACATTGACAAACTTTGTATGAAATATTTTTAATTTATACCTTTTGGGAAAAATAAATAAAACTACAGGCTGGTCAACACCTACAACTGGAGAGCTGATCTAAACCTCTACAGCTACCCTTTGGTCTCCCATCCAGGGTTTTAACCAAGCCAGGCCCTACTCAGCATAAACATTTTCACCAACTGTTACCAATGTGCTATTGTTGTAACGGTCGTCGTATGAAGAAGGTGTGGACCAAAGCGCAGCGTGGGAAGTGTTCATGATTATTTATAAAAAAACTGAACACTGAGACAAAATAACAAAATGTACAACACGAAACAGTTCTGTCTGGTGAAGACACAAAAACAGAAACAACTACCCACAAATACAGGTGGGAAAAGGCAACCTAAGTATGGTTCTCAATCAGAGACAACGATAGACAGCTGCCTCTGAATGCTGCAGACGTTTTTTGGTACCCTCCCCAGATCTGTGCCTCAACACAATCCTGTCTCGGAGCTCTACGGACAATTCCTTCGACCTCATGGCTTGGTTTTTGCTCTGACATGCACTGTCAACTGTGGGACCTATAATAGACAAGTGTGTGCCTTTCCAAATTATGTCCAAGCAATTTAATTTAACACAGGTGGAATCCAATTAAGTTGTAGAAAAAAGGATGATCAATGGAAACAGGATGCACCTGAGCTCAATTTCGAGTCTTATAGCAAAGGGTCAGAATACTTATGTAAATAAGGTATATCCGTTTTTTATTTTTAATACATTTGCAAAAATATCTAAAAACCAGTATTTCACTTTGTCATTATGGGGTATTGTGTGTAGATTGCTGAGGATAACAAAAAAAAAAGCTGTAACAATAAAATGTGGAAAAAGTCAAGGGGTCTTAATACTTTCCGAAGGCACTGTATTTAGCATTTGGGAAGTCATCAACAGCCATTCTTTAAATTCAACCCAGAACTCAGCTAAAAATAGGCAATACATAGAGGGCTAGGGTTTCAAGCTGTGGTTAATTTCAAATGGATCTATAAGTTAGTAAAAAAAACATGTGGGATTCACGTCTCCATCTCAACCAAAAACCTAAGTTAAAGAATATGACTAAATCAAATCAAGCGGCATTTAAAGTGCATTGGCTGAAATGGATAAGTGAATCCAACATATCAATTATTAATTTGCAGACAAACTGAATGAAAGCCAGACTCAGTGGCACAGACGGAACTATCCAAGGATACATCTCCTTCAAATGTTGATATTTGGTTGCGTTGACAACCAAACACAATTCAATATCACATTTGCAATATTGCAATAGAGTAAATGGCTATATACAGGGAGAACCAGAGTCCATTTTGTTGGCTACGAGGTAATTGAGGTATCAATAGGTAGGGGTTAACCCCCCCCCCCCCTCCCCACCCACGGGACGGTTGCGCTAACTTGCGCTTATGTGATTAGCATGACGTTGTAAGTAACAAGAACATTTCCAGGATTGGACATGTCTTATATGGGCAGAAAGCTTATTTTCTTTTTAATCTAACTGCTCTGTCCAATTTATAGTAGCTAGTACGGTGGGGAAAAAACATGCTATTGTTTGAGGAGAGTGCACAACAACAAAACACTTTTATCACGGCAACTGGTTTGATACATTCACCTCTGAAGGTAAATAATGTACTTACATTGAGTTGAGTTATTTTTACACATTTTTACACATACACAACGTTTCAGTAAAAGTGCGGGTTTTAGCCAGCCGGCTAATTTTCAACCGCAGTCCCTGGGCAGGTTATTAAAACAATTACAATACAGACAATCAATGAGCCGTGAGCACACGCAGAGCAACATAGGACAAGTAAGACATTGCATACAGACAGAGCAACATAGCACAAAAAGCAACAAGACAAAATCCATAAAAGCAACAAAGTGTTTCCACACCTCACAAGCTACAGACAACTGACAACATGGAAAGCGGCAATACACAGCTAGGGTTTTATGTTCACACATCTGATTGGCCTTTAGCCATGTCTTCATGTTTTTTTGTGAAAGTGGATAGGTGGTGTAGTTATGTATGTCCGATGGCAGTGTATTCCAGACATGGAACTCTCACAGAGAAAGCAGATTGACGAAATATGCTTTTCCTTATGGGAACTATACAGTCACCTCTCATGGCAGACCTTGTGGATCTGCTGCCATATGTTTGGGTTTTCTGTTTAACAAAAGGACTGAGTGGAGGGGGAGCCAGGCCATTTAGGATCTTGAATACAAGACATGCATCAGTGTATTGGACAAGATTTTCCCAACTCAGGAGCTCATGCTTTCTGAGAATGTAACAGTGATGATGGCTATTGGGCTTCCTATCAAGCACTTTGAGAGC
>NC_036851.1:4209327-4210595 GCF_002910315.2 Salvelinus sp. IW2-2015 | reverse complement strand
TTTCGTCAATCTGCTTTCTCTGTGAGAGCTTCCCATGTCTGGAATACACTGCCATCGGACACACATAACTACACCACCTATCACACTTTCACAAAATGCATGAAGACATGGCTAAAGGTCAATCAGATGTGTGAACATAAACCCTAGCTGTGTATTGCCGCTTTCCATGTTGTCTGTTGTCTGTAGCTTGTGAGGTGTGGAAACACTTTGTTGCTTTTATGGATTTTGTCTTGTTGCTTTTTGTGCTATGTTGCTCTGTCTGTATGCTATGTCTTACTTGTCCTATGTTGCTCTGCGTGTGCTCACGGCTCATTGATTGTCTGTATTGTAATTGTTTTTAATAACCTGCCCAGGGACTGCGGTTGAAAATTGGGGGGTTAACCCCTACCTATTGATACCTCAATTACCTCGTAGCCAACAAAATGTGGACTCTGGTTCTCCCTGTATATAGCCATTTACTCTATTGCAATATTGCAAATGTGATATTGAATTGTGTTTGGTTGTCAACGCAACCAAATATCAACATTTGAAGGAGATGTATCCTTGGATAGTTCCGTCTGTGCCACTGAGTCTGGCTTTCATTCCAGTTTGTCTGCAAATTAATAATTGATATGTTGGATTCACTTATCCATTTCAGCCAATGCACTTTAAATGCCGCTTGATTTGATTTAGTCATATTCTTTAACTTAGGTTTTTGGTTGAGATGGAGACGTGAATCCCACATGTTTTTTTTACTAACTTATAGATCCATTTGAAATTAACCACAGCTTGAAACCCTAGCCCTCTATGTATTGCCTATTTTTAGCTGAGTTCTGGGTTGAATTTAAAGAATGGCTGTTGATGACTTCCCAAATGCTAAATACAGTGCCTTCGGAAAGTATTAAGACCCCTTGACTTTTTCCAKATTTTATTGTTACAGCTTTTTTTTTTGTTATCCTCAGCAATCTACACACAATACCCCATAATGACAAAGTGAAAACWGGTTTTTAGARATTTTTGCAAATGTATTAAAAATAAAAAACGGATATACCTTATTTACATAAGTATTCWGACCCTTTGCTATAAGACTCGAAATTGAGCTCAGGTGCATCCTGTTTCCATTGATCATCCTTTTTTCTACAACTTAATTGGATTCCACCTGTGTTAAATTAAATTGCTTGGACATAATTTGGAAAGGCACACACTTGTCTATTATAGGTCCCACAGTTGACAGTGCATGTCAGAGCAAAAACCAAGCCATGAGGTCGAAGGAATTGTCCGTAGAGCTC
>NC_036851.1:4196816-4209302 GCF_002910315.2 Salvelinus sp. IW2-2015 | reverse complement strand
AAATCATGAAAAGAATAGTCAATCCGGTTGGCTGATTGAATGTGCAAGATATCGTAATATCTGCTTGAGTCAGATTCTGCACCAAGATGTGTCGAAACGTTTGTTTCCCAAGGGGTCCTTTTGACAGATACTCCTTGTGGATGACTGTGTTGCAATCAGAGTTAGGAGAAGGCACGGTTACCTGTGACCACAATTGGTTGCTTTTCCAATCCATCAGTGGGACCAAACGATCCATCAAGTCTGCTCCGAGTAGCAGATATTCAGTATCAAGGCTGGTAACATACACAGGGTGAACAAGTGATACATCTTGGAAGTGTTGTTTCAGCATGATTCGCATTGTGAGAGGCGAGGTAGTCTGAGTGAAAACTCAAGTTGATTGTCGCATCGTTTCGTTTTTAACCCGCATTTTGCTGGGTTCAAGCCCTTTTGCGATCATTGAACAAGGTTTGAGAGATGACTAAGCAGTCCTCCAGGACTGCTTTGAGGTATGGCCTCTTTGAGGTGCATTTTTTGTGGGATATTTTCCACAAAGTGGAGTGATTGTTCGCAACGGCGTGATGTGTCATTTGTTTTCATGATTCAAATAGATCGACTTATTGGAGTTTGAGTGGAATTGGCTATTGCGATGTTTAACTTAACACTGGTATCTGAGTCTTTAGTCAAAGCCTGTGGCTTGGATTGAGTGGGCCCTGGATAGGGTCTCGAGTGAGAGCGGGAGTAATTTGATTGTTTACGTCCTCATAAATTGTCTTAATTTTGGCGGACCTGTTGTCCTGGAAATCCATGACTAGTCATGGTGACTCACCTTTTTCTCTTTGCTCAAATTGAGGGGTTGCAGGGGTTCAACACTGTAGTGCACAGTTGCTACATTTGAAGATAAAAATGAATTTGATCAACAAAACTATTCAACATTTTATCTCTGGGACCCTCAGGATGACAAATCAGAGCAAGATTACTGAATGATTACTGAATGATTACTGATTACTGATCATAATCTGACAGTTATAGGCAGAAAGCTTTCTAAGAGCAGGTTTAACATCTCTACTGTTAGAAAGTCGGATCAACTAAGAATACCTAAGAGTGAATTAAATTATTTTGAAAACGCAATTAAGGAATTAATTGGAATGATCTCTTGTCCTATACAGATGTGGAAGCTGATAGTCAGGTTTTTCTATCCACAATACAGACTACAATAAATGGCTTCCTAAAGAATCAAAATCCAAACCTGGCCAAAAGAGCACTCTTCCTTGGCTAAATGTAAAATATGGAAATTGATGAAAGACGAGATTATGCTCTAAAAAACAGCCCTAAAATCCAAATTAGAGCACAACAGATGTAGTTTACCATGTTGAGAATAAGGTGATGAAAGAATCTATGATTCTCCCCCACTTAACATACTGCTTGACTAGTTGGGCCCAGCTTGCATGTACAACAGTAAACCATTCAGTCTGTCTACACACAGGCTCTACACACAGGCTCTCAAAGTGCTTGATAGGAAGCCAATGAGCATCATCACTGTTACATTCTCAGAAAGCATGAGCTCCTGAGTTGGGAAAATCTTGTCCAATACACTGATGCATGTCTTGTATTCAAGATCCTAAATGGCCTGGCTCCCCCTCCACTCAGTCCTTTTGTTAAAACAAGAAAAACCCAAACATATGGCAGCAGATCCACAAGGTCTGCCATGAGAGGTGACTGTATAGTTCCCAAAAAGGAAAAGCATATTCGGTCAATCTGCTTTCTCTGTGAGAGCTTCCATGTCTGGAATACACTGCCATCGGACATACATAACTACACCACCTATCACAACTTTCACAAAAAAACATGAAGACATGGCTAAAGGCACATCAGATGTGTGAACATAAACCCTAGCTGTGTATTGCGCTTTCCATGTTGTCAGTTGTCTGTAGCTTGTGAGGTGTGGAAACACTTTGTTGCTTTTATGGATTTTGTCTTGTTGCTTTTTGTGCTATGTTGCTCTGTCTGTATGCAATGTCTTACTTGTCCTATGTTGCTCTGCGTGTGCTCACGGCTCATTGATTGTCTGTATTGTAATTGTTTTAATAACCTGCCCAGGGACTGCGGTTGAAAATTAGCCGGCTGGCTAAAACCCGCACTTTTACACTGAAACGTTGTGTATGTGTAAAAATGTGTAAAAATAACCTCAACTCAATGTAAGTACATTATTTACTTCAGAGGTGAATGTATCAAACCAGTTGCCGTGATAAAAGTGTTTTGTTGTTGTGCACTCTCCTCAAACAATAGCATGTTTTTTTCCCCACCGTACTAGCTACTATAACTTGGACAGAGCAGTTAGATTAAAAAGAAAAATAAAGCTTTTCTGCCCATATAAGACATGTCCAATTCCTGGAAATGTTCTTGTTACTTACAACGTCATGCTAATCACATAAGCGCAAGTTAGCGGCAACGTCCGTGGGTGGGAGGGGGGGGGGGGGTTAACCCTACCTATTGATACCTCAATTACCTCGTAGCCAACAAAATGGACTCTGGTTCCCCTGTATATAGCCATTTACTCTATTGCAATATTGCAAATGTGATATTGAATTGTGTTTTGGTTGTCAACGCAACCAAATATCAACATTTGAAGGAGATGTATCTTGGATAGTTCCGTCTGTGCCACTGAAGTCTGGCTTCATTCAGTTTGTCTGCAAATTAATAATTGATATGTTTGGATTCACTTATCCATTTCAGCAATGCACTTTAAATGCCGCTTGATTTTGATTTAGTCATATTCTTTAACTTAGGTTTTTGGTTGAGATGGAGACGTGAATCCCACATTGTTTTTTTTTACTAACTTATAGATCCATTTGAAATTAACACAGCTTGAACCCTAGCCTCTATGTATTGCTTATTTTTAGCTGAGTTCTGGGTTGAATTTAAAGAATGGCTGTTGATGACTCCAAATGCTAAATACAGTGCCTTCGGAAAGTATTAGACCCTTGATTTTTCCATTTTATTGTTACAGCTTTTTTTTTTGTTATCCTCAGCAATCTACACACAATACCCCATAATGACAAAGTGAAAACTGGTTTTTAGATATTTTTGCAAAATGTATTAAAATAAAAAACGGATATACCTTATTTACATAAGTATTCTGACCCTTTGCTATAAACTCGAAATTGAGCTCAGGTGCATCCTGTTTCCATTGATCATCCTTTTTTTTCTACAACTTAATTGGATTCCACCTGTTGTTAATTAAATTGCTTGGACATAATTTGGAAAGGCACACACTTGTCTATTATATAGGTCCCACAGTTGACAGTGCATGTCAGAGCAAAAACCAAGCCATGAGGTCGAAGGAATTGTCCGTAGAGCTCCGAGACAGGATTGTGTTGAGGCACAGATCTGGGGAGGGTACCAAAAACGTCTGCAGCATTCAGAGGCAGCTGTCTATCGTTGTCCTCTGATTGAGAACCATATTAGGTTGCCTTTTCCACCTGTATTTGTGGGTAGTTGTTTCTTGTTTTTGTGTCTTCAACCAGACAGAACTTTTCGTGTTGTTACATTTTGTTATTTTGTCTCAGTGTTCAGTTTTTTTATAAATAATCATGAACACTTCCCACGCTGCGCTTTGGTCCCAACCTTCTTCATAGACGACCGTTACAACAATAGCACATTGGTAACAGTTGGTGAAAATGTTTTATGCTGAGTAGGGCCTGGCTTGGTTAAAACCCTGGATGGGAGACCAAAGGGTAGCTGTAAGAGGTTTAGATCAGCTCTCCAGTTGTAGGTGTTGACCAGCCTGTTAGTTTTTATTTATTTTTCCCAAAAGGTATAAATTAAAAATATTTCATCAAAGTTTTCAATGTTGAAATTGGTTACCCGTGGTTGAAGTTTCACCCTCAACAACAGTTTATGTTGATACTTTTTTCAAAATCCAATGTATTTTCCACTTAAATTCCAATTCAGATTATGTTACGTTCAAACCGTTTCTGGAGTCTCTGGATTTGTTCCGAGTCCGACTTTCAAATACACGACAGTAACTGTGGCAAGGTAACACTTCAGGGTGGAAAAGGTGTAACATCAGGACACAGCCTCTTAGTTTGAGGGTTAAAATGAAGCTGTCCCCTAGGTTGTGGTTGATTTAATGTATTTGAATGTATGTAATTCAAGTGAATAAAAAAAATAAAATAATTGTTAACGTTTGATTGTCTGTGTATTTGGTGTGTCGGCTGTAGTGTGTGTCGGCTAAACCCATCCATGTTAATGTGCACATAGCTGGAAGACTGTACAGTAAAACTCAGAAGTGACAGGTTGATACGAAAGCACTTCCATCATCTGACATGCCTGTCTTTCTCACTCATGGCTGTATCAAGGCTTGAACTGGCATATAAAATGAGAAATGGGCTCGCTTAGGCTCTACGCCTTTGCTCTTGCAAGTCTCCATCTCTCTCTCTCTCTCTCTTTCATCCCCCCCCCCCCCCCTTGCGCTGCTAGTCGTCTCCTTGGTGGACACAGCCATGTGATTTCGCTCCCTCTGTCTCTCTCTCTCCTCACTCTCTTTCGTCCTCTCTTACCCTCTCTCTCTGTGTGTCTGCTCTCGAGGGACCATGACTGACAATCTCTTTCGTGGGGGCWAGGTGACATTTGTTCCTCTGGATTAATCACTTCCCAGGGATTCTCTTCCCTCTCCCTCTCTCTATCCCTTCGCTCCATCTCTCTCTCACCCACTCTCACCTCACAGCAGAGTTAGGGAACCAAGGGAAATATTATTCTCTTTAGCTCTTCTCTCCTTTTGCCTACTCTCTCTCTTCCCTAGCTTAGCTCTCCTCTCCTGACTCAAATTGTGAAAATCGATCCAGGGTCAAAGAGAACCTTTCCATTTCTCTGCTCTTTCGCTCTTTCCTATTTCTTTCTCTCGTTCTCCATCTCACAGCCTCTTGATGAATAATGCAGAGTGCTCCAGTTCCATAAAAGACGAATTGCTCCAGTTTTTGAGTGTTAAAAAACACGTTATTTATGCCAGTGCATAACGATAGTGAGCAACGTATAGTTATCTAAGCAAAAGCTTTGGGATAAACTTTTGATTTGAAAGATAAACCCAAGTATTTCCTTTGTTTTTTTCGGTTTTTTTCTTTTTTTCCCTGCAGAATTTGCATTCTCTATATCTCCCTTAGCAACCATCGTGTAGGCCTAACCAGTGTATTGTAATTTGTAGCCATGATGTATAAATGTGCCTCCTATTTAGAGCGCCTGATGGTATCCACAGATTGTGTAGCAGTTTAACAGGCATTTTCTAGAGAGAGAGAGAGAGATTATTTGACCCTTCTGTAATTTATTATTTTCATGTAATGTATTCTTGTGCCTGCCATTGTTGATMGGSAGTTGAATGATGTTGTTATCTGTCTGCCTGTGGTTTAGCTGTAGGGAGCCAGCAGCCCAGAACCATATAGATTCTGTGTCCGGAGCAGCTTATAGCTGCCCAGAGACCTGCCCTTTATAAGCAGGCCATCCCGTGTGACACACACACAAACGTCACATGTGTAGGGCCCTTCATACCTCTGAGAGGAGGAGAGGAGACAATCTCTTTTCTCCGGCCACAGCAGAGAGTCAAGTGGGAGGGAAAAACACATACAGTGACTTTCACCAAATCCCAAATACTCTTATTTATCAATCTGTGTTTTTTGTGTGTTTTTTTTTACCAACCCACAAAATGTAGCCAGTGATGCATTGACATGCAAAGCGAGAGATAGATGAGAGGGAGGGTAGTAGAGTGTGAAAAGGAAGCTTTAAAGCAAATGCCGTGGCTATATAGCTCTGCCCTGGTTAAACCCACCACGCCCAACCCTCTAGCTGCTGTGTTTGCTAGTGATGGAGAAAAAGTGTGCACCCAATCAGGCCCCCGATGACTGGAGTTGCCACCCCTGAGTCTAGCGTGCACACACACACACACACACACACACCGCCCGCACACACACACACACACACACACACACACACAACACACACACACACACACACACACACACACACACCACACACACCACACACACACACACACACACACACACACACACACACACACACACACACACACACACACACACACACACACACACACACACACACACACACACACACACACACACACACACACACACACACACACACACACACACACACACACACACACGTGCCCAGGCCTCTGTCTGGTTAGAGAGCAGAACAGCAGAGCTCTGATGGTCCCCAAAGCTCAGCCCATTAAATCATTTCTCCCTGCCAGACCTCCATTTACATTCAGCTGCTCTCTCTCGCCTCTCTTTTTTCCCCCTTCGCTCCCTCCCTCCTTCCCCTGTCACACCCTTCTCTTTGTTTTCCCCTATAGCCCAGAACCTCACTCATAGCTAGTTCTCCCCCCACTCCCCAACTCTCACTCTAACAACAGATTGCGGGCAGGGAGGCCTTGGCCTGCTGTATTTCACATGCAACACCACAAACACACACAAAAACACACACGCACACATAATGGAGAAACTTATATAGCACATGTATGCAGAACAGAACAGAACAAAACAGCAGATTAGCTTTAAGCAGGGATATCAGAATAAGAAACAGTAGGGATGTTTGATCCTCATTATATTGTATAAGCATTTCATGTCGTTCACAAGCCCCAACACCTTTTCAGTTGTTCTGCCCAGTGCAGCGTTCTGCTCTGTGTGTAGAATTTTTTTTTGGAACTGTACCCAATGGTAATCAGACCTAATGGAACGCTTGTTTGCACCTGGCACGCTCGGAGGTTTATTTGTGACAGTTGACAACTGTTTCAGTTCTTTGAAAGCCATGTCAGATGACGAAAAACACAAGAGTTTATTACCTATTCAACGATGTCATATCAGGACCTCAGGAAAATGTCTCCATGCAGTATACTGTGTATTTTCCCTGTCTGCAGCAAAAATGCTATTAACTGAAATCTTTAAAGCCAGTGAGTCAGTAGATATTGACCGGTGGTGAAATTGTGACACTTGAAAACCTTTTCAGTTTAAATGGGAAGCACAACAAATACTCTCAGTCTATTCAACTAGGTCATAGTAGGACCTCAGGAAATTCTCTTCTCTACACACTGTATATGATTTCCCTGTCTGCTGCAGAAATTAATAACTGAACATCCTAGGAATACTTGTTGAACTACCTGAATCTGAATTTAAAGCCAATGAGTCAGTGGATATTGTCTGCATCCAAAATGGCACCATATTTCTTATATAGTTCACTACTTTTTACCTATAGTGCTCAGGTCAAAAGTAGGACAGTATATATAAGGTGCCATTTGGGAAGCAGATTAAGTCTTTAGGCCCATTGCAGCTCAGAACAACACCAGAATAGAACAGGAACATGTCCGGGCTTGTGAACGACATGAAATGCTCAGAAGAGAATATCAACATTTCAGGCTCTTGTGTCACAACTGTTAAACATGTATAATTCAGTGAAGTGCATGATCCTAAATATAGTTTTATGGAAAATACGTGCCTAGCCAATCTACACAGAGAGCTAAGAAGGGAGGTGGAGAAGTGAGGGGACGTACGATGAAAGGGGAGAGGATGAGGACAAAAGGAGAGGGGAAGAGAGAGGAAGAAGATGAGAAAGGAGGAGAGGGTAAAGGAGAGGAGAGAAGCTTGTAGGAGGAGAGGGGAGGAGAACGCGAGAAGATAGGAGGAAAGGTGAGGCTAGATGGACTAATTACTCAATCTGTGCTGGCTAACAGCAGGGGATGGAGGGAGGGCTGGCCGGTGACTGAGGTCTGTTTCATTATGGAGATTTTCACTGCAGTGTCTCTCCATCTCCACCCCTCCATACCACCGCCCCTCCCTCCCTCCCATCTCCCTTCTGGCCTGTCTTCTCCTCCTCCTTTTTCACCCCTCTCTTTGTTTTTCCCTATAGCCCAGAACCTCTCTCATAGCTAGCTCTCCCCCCACTCCCCCACTCTGACGCTAACAACAGATTGGAGGCTGTTGAAGGAAGGGAGGCCTGATGTGTTTCACATGCAACACACAAACACGCATGCACACACGCACGCATGCACGCATGCGAACACACATACAAACACGTGTATACAGTGTATGTACATTCTTAGATTTTTGTTGTTGTTGCTGTCTAGAACCAGAAGGGTTATTCTGCTGTCTCCATAGCAGAACCCTTAGAACAACCCTGTTTGATTCTTGGTAGAACCCTTTTGGGTTCCATGTAGACCCKTTTCCACAGAGGGTTCTACCTGGAACCKAAAAGGGTCCTCCCTATGGGGACAGCCAAAGCACCCRTTTGGAACACTTTTTTCTAAGTGTGTACTGACACAGTCCCAGCGTAGCTTAGTGTTTTTATATTTTGAACATCCGCATTATCATGTATCTGCAGCAGAACAGAACAAAACAAAATAGTAGATTAGCTTMAAGGAGGGAGATCAGGATAACAAACATTTTAGCAAAGCAATTGGGATTTTTTTGATCCTCATTATATCATATAAGCATTTCATTTCATTTCATTTACAAGCCCCTGGTGAAGATCAAGACATTTTCTGTTTTTCTGCTCAGTGCAGGGTTCTGCCCTGTGTGGAGCACATCCTTTGGACCCGTGCCCAACGGTAATCAGACCTAATGGAAAGCGTGTTTGCACCTGGCGAGCTCGGCGGTGCAGTTGTGACAGTTGACAACTGTTTCAGTTATTTGAAACCAATTTCAGATGGTTTCAGAAAACATGGAGTTTATTACCTATTCAACGAATGTCATATCAGGAAAATGTCTCCATGCAGTATACTGTGTATTTTCCCTGTCTGCAGCAAAAATGTATAACTGAAATCTTAAAGCCAGTGAGTCAGTATATATTGACCGGTGGTGAAATTGTGACACTTGAAAACCTTTTCAGTTTAAATGGGAAGCACAACAAATACTCTCAGTCTATTCAACMATGTCATATCAGGACCTCAGGAAAATGTCTCCATGTACTGTGTATTTCCTTGTCTGCAGCAGAAACTAATAACTGAACTCTTAAGCCAGTGAGTCAGTAGATATTGACCGGTGGTGAAATTGGCATACTTGAAAACCTTTTAAGTTCAAATGGGATGTACAAKAAARACTCTCAGTCTATTCAACTAGGTCATAGTAGGACCTCGGGAAATCGTCTTCTCTACACACTGTATATGATTTCCCTGTCTGCAGCAGAAATGAATAACTAAACATACTTCTAGAACTACCTGAATCGGAGCCAATGAGTSWGTGGATATTGTGTGCAATCCAAATGGCACCATATTTCTTATATAGTTCACTACTTTTTACCTATAGTGCTCAGGTCAAAAGTAGGACAGTATGTATAAGGTGCCATTTGGGAAGCAGATTAAGTCTTTAGGCCCATTGCAGCTCAGAACAACACCAGAATAGAACAGGAACATGTTCCAGAATAGAACCCCAAGCAGCTCAGAAGAGAATATCAACAWTTCAGGCTCTTGTGTCACAACTGTTAAACATGTATAATTCAGTGAAGTGCATGATCCTAAATATAGTTTTATGAAAAATATGTGCCTAGCCAATCTACACACAGAGCGTGAATCGGAGCCAGGAGATGTGTGGATATTGTGTGCAATCCAAATGGCACAATATTTCTTATATAGTTCACTACTTTTACCTTATAGTGCTCAGTCAAAAGTAGGACAGTATGTAATAAGGTGCCATTTGGGAAGCAGATTAAGTACTTTAGGCCGTTGCAGCTCAGAACAACACCAGATATAGAACAGGAACATGTCAGAATAGAACCCAAGTCAGCTCAGAAGAGAATATCAACATTTCAGGCTCTTGTGTCACAACTGTTAAACATGTATATGTTCAGTGAAGTGGCATGATCTAAATTATAGTTTTATGGAAATACGTGCCTAGCCAATCTACACACAGGCGCTAAGAGGGAGGAGCGGAGCAAGTAGAAAGGAGGGGAGATACGATGAAGGAGAGGATGAGAAGGAGGGGAGAAGGGATGGAGAGGAAGAATTGAAGAAGGAGGAGAGGGTAAGGAGAGGAGAGCACTGTAGGAGGCGAGGGAGGAGAAAGGAGAAAGATGACAGGAGGAAAGATGAGGCAGATGGTAGACAATTACTGAATATGTGCTGGTAACAGCAGTGGGAGGGGAGCGGTGGAAGTGATTGGGGGGATGGAGGGAGGGCCGCCCTTCAAGCCCTTTCGCTCCTCCATTCCTCCACCCCTCTGTCGCCGCCATCCTTCATCCCTCCAATTTCCCTGTTTCCTCCGTTCCTCCGCAGCTCGAAGTACCTCAGTCCTGACTTTGGCCGCGTGCCGCAGAGCCCATTTACCACACCACAACACACAACCCACACAACCGACAACACACACACAACACAGCACACACACACACACACACAACCACACACACACACAACACACACGACACACACACACACACACACACACACACACAGTCTTGTACCGCTGCCACCCAATTCAGTCCCATTTCAAATCCTATTTTACCTAACCTTCTACCTAAACCTCCCTAACCCTTACTCATGCCCTAACCCAAAAACCTAACCCTAAACCTAAACCACTAGCTCAACCTCAAAACTAACCCCTAGCTCCTTAACCCTAAAACCGTAACCCTGAGCTCCTAAGCCTAACCCTAGTTCCTAACCATAAACCTAAACCTGCTCCTAGACCCCGAATGGTCTAACACATGTTCTTAACCTTAACCCTAAACCCCTAGAAATAAATTGACCTTGTGGGGTGACCAAAAAATTCTGTCCCAAACAACATTTAGTTTGTTTAACATCTTGCTGTGAGAGACTTCTGCTTCCCGCACAAGAATAGTTAAACACGTCCACCGCACGCACACACACACTACACACACAACACACACAAGACGCACTAAGCTTTCTTTTTCGTTACCCTGAAAGTGTTCAGGACTTTTTGGAGTGGAACAATGTCTGGCACTACATTATCAGTGGTGAGATACGGATCACACTCAAAGGCTGAACCCCGGCAAGTACGGAAGCGTGCTTGCTTCCCGTTCGCCGGGCAAAGGACTTGCCGTTCCATGAATCCTTGCCATCATACGGTTGATCGAACCCATGTGATCCTCCTCCAGTAGCCATAAGAACGCTCTGGCGTGAGTCGCTGGATCAACAGCACTTTGATGTTCTCAACTCAACATAAGGCGTGACCCGTTCTATAACGGTTCATGCTCTTACAACATTGCGCAAGATGTACGACCCTGCCTCACACAGGAAGCGGCGCAGGTCCCTAATCCAGGCACTTGTCATCTCCGTCTGGATTACTGCAAACTCGCTGTTGGCTGGGCTCCCTGCCTGTGGATTTAACCCCTCATCACTCATTCCAGAACGCCGAGCCGTCTGGTGTTCAACACTGTCCACTTCTATTCTACGTCACCGCCGTCTCCGCGTCTTCTCCACTGGCTTTCCGAGTTAGGCGCGTGCGCAATGTCCCTACAAGACCATGGTGCTGCCTACGGAGCTGTGAGGGGAGCGGCACCTCCGTACCTTACAGGCTCTGATCAGGCCCTACACCCAGACAAGGGCACTGCTGTTCATCCACCTCTGGGCTCTGCTCGCCCTTCCTACTCTGAGGAATACAGCTCTGGCCGCTCAGCCCAGTCAAGACTGTCGCTGCTCTGGCACCCAATCGGGGTGGAACAAACTCCCCCCAACGACGCGGCAGGTCAGCGGAATCCAATCACCACCTTCTGGAGAATTACTGTGAAACTCCATCCTCTTTAAGACATACCTGAGGTCAGGAATATAGTACATCCTCTAATAACCCCCCCCCCCCCGTTAGAGTTAGATGCACTATGTAAAGTGGTTGTGTCCACTGGAACATCCCATAAGGTGAATGCACCACTTGTAAGTTCGTCTTGGAGAAGGCGTCTGCTAAATGACTTAAATTTAAATGCTAAATGTGAATCAATGTTTGACCCATTAAATATTAAATATTTTCCCTAACCCTAACCTTAACACTAACACCTACCCACTCCCCACCTTAACGTAGGTTCCTACCTGATACCCTAACCCCAAAACTCCTAACCCTAAACTCTGACCCTGAAGCAGACTCCTAACCCTAACCCCCGATCCCACTCTCTCCTTGTGTAAGTCCTTCCCCATACTCGGGCCAGTCTGATATATGATAAGTCTAATGGGTTGGCCTGTCATTGGATCCTCCTAGAGGGGCCAGCTTCCAACCTTATGTCGAACCCCTACTATTTAAAATATCTCTCTCTAAGCACTCAATGTCATACACACTCAGCGCATTCAGAAAAGTATTCATGAGCCTTAGACGTTATTGCACATTTTGTTGTGTATAGCATGAATTTTAACTGGGTTAAATCACTACATTGTCAAACATTTGTGGCACATCCGCTTCAAATGAGGGGATTCAAGCTATTTCAGCCACACCTGTGTTCCGCGTTATACAACTTGAGCACAAGCCATACAATCACCCGAGATAAACAGTTGGATGTAGAATAAGA